>NC_086378.1:5966809-6269742 GCF_036588685.1 Mytilus trossulus
TATACTAATTTTGTTGATTTAGTACCTTACTGATGAAATTTGATAATTCACTTGATGATGTTTTTTAATGAACTACAAACTTGCTGTTTCAAAGTCTCCCATTAATAGATAAGTTTGTGAAGACCAAGTATTTTATTATTAAAATTAAAAGAGATGTAGGATAAACATCATTGAGACAGTCACAAAAAATGTAATTTAATCCCCACCCAAAAAAAAAAAAACTAACAAAAAAAATAAGGAAAAAAGTACTGTTCACATTAAACAAAAAGTATTTTTGAAAGTTGAGATATTTAATTATAAAACAAAGGCATAACTTTGTATGATCTGTCTACTTGTTTGACTCTTTTACTTTTTGTTTTCAGGTGAATATGATCAGAACTTGTGTCCAGCAGGTGACCAATCCTGTAAACCTTGTCCTGAACGATTACCTAGTTGTCGTGGCTTACCTGATGGAGACCGACCAGTAGCCACAGCCCTTTGGACCAATGTTTACGTCACATGTTTACATAATCGTACAATGGCTGTCAGAAATTGTCAACCAGGGTCTGTCTTCAATCCAGTCACTCTACAGTGTATGTCAGTGGTGGCTAAAAGTAAGTTACTTTATTGTTAAAAATTGAATTAACACATTAAAAAATGAAGTCTATCGTCTAGGTCCACCTAAAATAAATAGCGCAAGATATTGAAAAAACATGATCAATATTTTGGAGAGTTTTCATGGATTTGAAATATACAGGAATACATATTCTATCTAAAATTGTCATACTGGCATGAAAAAGGTGAATGCAGTATCTGTCAGTGAATAAACTATCTGTTAAGTGGATTAATATGCAGACTAAATTTTACTTAATTCCTCATTTTATTTAGGCGAAATAAATGATTAAATACAACTCTCTTCAATTTAAAGTTACCTACAGAATACTAATTTAAAGTTAATGCTGATTTTCTTTATTTATGACAAGGAAACACATTGTTATGTCAGATTTCTACATGGTAATTAAATAATAACTTTCCATATCTTTATTTTCTTGTTTATAATTTCAGGTAATGTAGATAATGTTTGCGGAGCTAATCCAACGATGATAAAACCAAACACCAATAACTGTGGTCAGTATTATAACTGTTCCGCTGTTACTCAGTATGGTCACCATCTGATGGAGTGTACATATCCTGACCTGTTTGACCCTATCACTGGTCAGTGTAGAGAGTTCTATAATGTACAGTGTGACCACAAACATGAACCAATGGCACCTTGTAAGTTTAATCATTGAAGGAGGAATACTCTCAGCTATTTATCTTTGATATATATTAATACTGACATATTCACAAATACCACATTTTTACAGCATTTTTTTTAAGATGTCTTAACTATAGTATGTAAATGGTTTGTTGTATTGATTGGACATGGCAAAATGTTAAAACTGATAGCGAGATTGTCCACAAGTAACATTCTAGATCAAAGGACAGAGTGTAATCTTAAGAATTAGGAAGTTTGACATTATTTTAATCTGAATAATAATATTTCTCAATGAGCTTTTATATTGGTTACCTTTCACATTTATTAAATCTTAACGACAAACTCATTATATACTATATAAAATGTTGTACATATACAAAAACATTTGTGTCTGAAATGTCATATGACCATTTTGGATACTGTGAATTCATTAATATTCATTGGGAACAAATACTTGTTTATTTCTTACAAAGGAATTAGAATTAAAATATTCTATTTACATATATGCAGACTTAGATACATAGTTTCTTCTTTCCATGAAAATTGGTACCCACTAAAAGATAGATGAATATCTCATATGAGAAGAATTTAGGTCATACAAAATTTTGTGCTCTCATTTCATTATTTTCCCTTTCAGGCGAATATCTACAGAATTTGTGCCAGCAGTCTAACACAAGTTGTGCCCCTTGTTCTACCAGACTACCCTCATGTGTAGGATTACCTGATGGTACTAACCCATTCCCTGGGAGAATGTGGAAGTCTGACTTTATCAAATGTGACAGAAATAGGACTGTTGAAATAACACATTGTAAATCGGGATACTTTCATCCCAGGAAAATGATATGTACTAAGGAAGTTATTCCAGGTAATGGAGCAAAGAATATTTCTTTGATTGTAATTTATTGTAAACTTTATTTAAATGTATTGCACTTTATGGCATACTCATAGCCAGGGGGTTCGGGGGTTCGGACGAAACCCCCCTTAAAATCAAATAAGCACTGTTTAAGTCAACAGTTTGTTCAAATTGTGACTGTTAAAGTCGAGTTTATTAGTCCAACGAACCCCCCTCCCCACTCCCCCCCCTTGGATATTCCTGGCTATGGGCCTGAATGGGTACTTCTCAAACTAGCTGAATGATGGAAGTTTATGCTTAAATATATCATTGGAATCCTACTCTTTGATTTTACTAATGTAAGGAATTAAATCTCATGCACATATCCCAAACATACACATTTTAAAACACAGAACAAATAACATTCATGTTAACAATACAGGGAATTGTTTGGCTTCCACCATTTGTTTAACCCATATTGTAAAGTCTGCTGTAAAATGCTCTATGATTAAAACAAAATGTGAAACAATTCAGATCAGAAAAAAACCAAATGGCTAATATGCATGTATTAATATTTTTGATTATGTTGTTTGTTTCTACTTAACAGACTAAATATATTCTAGTTATATATTTAGTTATAGTTGCTTGAATATAATAAAAATGGTTAACCTGTTTAATATTAATTGATGTAAAGTTTCTACTCTGGTTCAGACATTTCATGCATCATGTATAACTTCAGTTGATATTCCTGATTATTGTGGAGCCAACCCAAGTGATGTGTTACCTGACCCAGATAATTGTGGTAGATATTATAACTGCTCCATGTCTCCTGGTCACGGCACCAAAAGGTCAATGTCACCACTAAAGATATCAGCCTATCACATAGAATGTAGATATCCAGATTTGTTTGATCTAGCAACCATGCAGTGTGCTGGGTTTGAAACTGTTAATTGTCCAAATAGGAAGGAACCACAAGCTCCATGTAAGTATTTTTTAAAAATGTCCATAATCAGATTTATTATAATTCTTTCCAATTTATATATTATGTATAGTTTACTGCTTTTGTATTACAGTCTGAGCACATGATTACTAAATTATAAAAAAGCTAGGATTATGGTGAAGTCATAATTTAGCTGAACAATATATTTCAGTTTTGAAATAAAGGTTTCTTACTTAAAAAATGTTTTCAAAATTTGTGTATGTTATTTTAATTGAGTTCTTATTTGAGATCTTGATATTTTTTTTGGCTAATAAGAGAACTTTTTAAGCTGGCATGAAGAAGATGTTAGCGAAAACAATCCCACCTCTTTAGTCAAAATAGTTGCTGTGATTTAATATAGATACATCTATTCATTGATTTGAGAATTATTAGAATGTAAAAACAAAAACTAAACAAACTTATTTACATGCATGTACTTTGTGTCTAGGTGAATACCAGCAGCATATATGTTCACCCGGAGATCTGTCCTGTACTAGATGTCCAGATAGACTACCAACTTGTGTTGGGTTATCAGATGGACCTCATCCAGTACCCACTAAGCTCTGGATGACAGGCTTTATTGTTTGTTATAAGAACAGAACTGTCAATGTTACAAACTGTGCTACCCATGAATATTTCAATCCCAGACTCAATAGCTGTATGAAGAAAGTTATTCCAGGTAACTTATTAGAATTTTATATGATATATAAAAAGGAGATGTGGTATAGTTCCTATTGAGACAACTTTCCATCTAGAGTTCCTATACCAGTATGTGGAAATTAGCAATTATAAGACTGTAGAGCCTTTAACAATGAGAAAAACCATACTTTATGGTCCACTAAAAAGGTCTGTAATGAAAAATGTGAAACCATTGAAACAAGAAAACCAATTTCCTTATTAAAAAAAACAATTTATGAAAAACAAATAGTAACCGAGACAACCACTGAAATTACAGGCTCCTGACTTGGGACAGGCACATAAAGAATCTGGCAGGGCTAAACATGTAAGTGAGAGCTCTCTGGTTTTATTGCATAAAAGAATTGATGTAACTGAATTGAAAATATACTTGCAGTGTCTTTTGAGGTTTTGATTTCTCACAAGAACTCTGACCAGCTGAAAAACGACAAGTCACAATTGACTCTACAACATTGTATTTATTTGTTATGTTACAGTTGATGTTCCTGAGTACTGTAAGGCCCACAGGACAGCTGTGTTACCAGATCCAGATGACTGTGCTAAATATTATAACTGCTCGTCTACAAAACATCAGGAGTGTAAATACCCTGACCTTTATAATCCCTCAACATTGTCATGTGACAAATTCACATCTGTATCATGTGATAAAAGACAAGAACCACAAGCTCCATGTAAGTATTTATATAAGACTATAATCAAGTCAATCAGTTTTCTCTTACTCCTCAAATGTGTGTGCAGTAGCAAGTTCCAATTTTAAAATCATGGCTTCAATAGGAGGTAATTAAAATCATGACCTTTTGTATTCAAGAGAATTATGCTATTACAAGAATAGTAAGGTTGTTAGGTTTGAAGTTATAAAAAACATTACTGTACAGGCAAACCAGATTGAAAATATAGCTGCAACACTAATATTTATAAATAATGTTTGTTTTAAAATCTTACTATTGATGATTTTTATACCCCTCACTTTAAAAAAGGGAGGGTATACTGTTTTACCTCTGTCTGTCCTTCCATCAGTCAGTCAGTCCAGTCCATCAGTTCGTCAGTCAGTCCATCCGTCCGTCTGTCCGTCCCATGAATATTTTTCGTCGCATTTTTCTCAGGAACTACAATACAAGGATTTCTGAAATTTGGTTTCAGGGTTTATCTAAGTCAGCTATACCGGGTGATGCGTTTCAGATTGATCACTTGACAACTTCCTGTTTACTGAACACTTGTATGATTTTACACCTGATAGCCAAGTTGAAAATTTTCGTCACATTTTTCTCAGGAACTACAATACAAGGATTTCTGAAATTTGGTTTCAGGATTTATATAAGTCAGCTATACCATACCGTGTGATGCGTTTTCAGATTCATCACTCGACAACTTCCTGTTTACCAAACACTTGCTTATTTTTACCTTATTAATATTATCCACTTGCGGCAGGGGAATCATCAGTGAGCAGTAGCTCGCAGTTTCACTTGTTGTGATATTTAATATAATGGTACTTTATCAATAGGTCAATATGACCAGAACAAATGCCCAGCTTCAGACCCCAACTGTAAGCCATGCCCAAAGAGACTACCTAGTTGTATAGGATTACCTGATGGACTGAATGTGTTCCCTGGAAAGTTATGGAAGACTGATTATATACAGTGTTATAAGAATAGGACCATAGATGTTAAAGTCTGTACTACAGGGTACTTCCATCCAGGACAGAAGATGTGTCTCACAGAAGTCAAACCTGGTAATATATTTATTCTTTTATAATGATTTTTGTTTTATATTTTTTGTTTTATATTGTGTGTGTTTTTTTATGTTTAGTTTTTTGTTTTGTTTATGTCAATTGACATTATTTTCTGATCCCATCATTTGTTATATCTATTCTGTTATTTTACTGATTATGTCCTATTCCCAGTTATTATATTTTGACTGCATGTTAGTTTGCATGGTGCCTTATACATGCATACACATGTACCCTAGCAATGTATCTGATCTGGCTCATTTTGAGTGCATGTAATTCCCTCAGATTTGTCTGTTACCTTGACCCTTTTCTTCAATTTCCAATATTTGAACATTGCTAAGATACTATTGCCTAAACTTATAAAGTTAAATCATTAATTTGAGCAATAAACTATTTTTATGCCCCACCTACGATAGTAGAGGGGCAGTATGTTTTCTGATCTTTGAGTCTGTTTGTTTGTTCGTTCAACCAACTTGAAACTGAGTACACATGTTCCCTACGATATGATCTTTCTAATTTTAATGCCAAATTAGAGTTTTGACCCCAATTTTACAGTCAACTGAACAGAGAAAATGACAGTGCAAGTGGTGCATCCGTGTACTATGGACACATTCTTGTTCTTTATTCAATCTGCAATCTAAGCTTAAATGTTTTTTTCTATTTTTCAGTTGATGTAAAGAATTACTGTAAAGCCAACCCATCAGACATTTTACCTGACCCAGATAACTGTAGTCATTATTACAACTGTACTCAGGTTAACCTGTCTACTATGACCACTAGTACAGAATGTGCCTATCCTGACCTGTTCTCACCTGTAACACAAAGGTGTGAGATGTTTACCTCAGTGAAATGTTTGAAACGTCCAGAGCCACAGGCTCCATGTAAGTACTGTTATTTAGGCATTTGCTAACAAAAAAATAGAAAAATTTAAACAGACATATATGCAAAAAAGTGGGTACTAGTTGCATATGTATTGTCACTATTGAAAAGAATGACAGTTTGAAGTATATTCAAATAAAGTTGTATGGTAGAAGAGAACTGTAGAAAATTATAATAAAAAAGGGATCAGTTTTGATATTGTGTATTGTACTGTTTAAGCAATTTGCTGTCTACATTATCATGTAAAAATAGTATGCATTTTATTTGTAAAATTTAAACCAGTTTTAACAGAAATTTTATCAGTTACACAAAAGGACAAAATCATGAATTCACCTGAAGTCACATGGTCAGTAAGAGATACATCTCTCTTAAAACTGTTAATTTGTTTTATATTTCTGAAGGTGAATATGAGAAGAACCTTTGTACTGGAACATCCTGCCAACCATGTCCTAACCGACTACCAAGCTGTGTAGGACTATCTGATGGTAACCATGCTTTCCCCGCTCAAATGTGGAAGTCAGGATACGTCACTTGTTATAAGAATAGAACCACCAATATCAGGAAATGTACGACTGGATACTTCCATCCAAGGAGACATGTGTGTATGGTTGATGTTGTCTTGGGTAAGCTATCTGTTTAGAGATATTCTTCAAGTTTTTGTATGGTGGTAGATGTCAGTTGGTTAGATCTAATGGGATACAGATGTTTCTTAATTTCAAACTTACAAAATAACTTGTGTTCAACCAATCACAAGTAACATTTTTGTTTCAAATTATGTATACTCTGTGTTAATTTGTTGCAGATATTGCTTTGTAAAATTCTGATTTAAGAAAAACAGGAAATACATGTATTGGTTTTAACTTACAGATATTGCTATTTAAAATTCAGATTCACTTAAAAAGAAATAATAGTTTTTAATTGTGAACAACCTTAAAGAATATGACTGCGCGTCTGGCATACTAAATTATAATCCTGGTACTTTTGATAACTGCATAACTTTCATGCCATTTCATTTAATGTGCCAGACTGATGTAAGAACTATCATAAATGATATTATCCAAGACCCTGATATATGTTACAAATGTTTGAATGCATTCCCCTTTCAGTTAATGCCCCTTTCTTTGGTAAGGCCAACTAACATGATATTCAGAACATTCCAGAGTTTATCTGTTTTATGTGTTGCCATTTCAGTTGACATTCCTGAGTTCTGTAAAGCCAACACAGCTGCTATTATCCCTGACCCTACAAACTGTGCCAAGTACTATAACTGTTCTGATCCTACCAGACAGTATACAAAGGAATGTAGCTATCCTGACTTGTTCTCCACAATAACACAGAGATGTGAGAGGTTCCAGATGGTGGGATGTAGAAAGAGACCTGAACCACAAGCTCCATGTAAGATAACATTTATAACATTTTAATTTCTAAAAAAAGGGAAAAAATCTAGTATAAAACGTGATTCTATAAAATTAATTTGCAAGCTTTTTAAATATTTTCATTTCTGAAAAAGGGGGAAAAATCTAGGATAAAACATGTTTCTATAAAATTAATTTGCAAGCTTTTTAAATATTTTAATTTTGAAAAAAGGGAAATAATCTAGTATAAAACACGTTTCTATGAAATATATATGCAAGCTTTTTAAATAAAGACTCTTGAATTAATATATATTCAGAGACCTTGTTGGTCTTGTCAAAAATTTTATCAAATACAAAGCATTGTATGAACTTACTTTTAAAAATCTTTATTTAGGTGACTACAACCATAATCTGTGTACTGTAAATGACCCCAACTGTCAGCCCTGTCCATCAAGACTTCCTAGCTGTGTTGGTATACCTGATGGTGATCGTCCATTCCCAGCACATCAGTGGACTGACCTGTACATTACTTGTCTGACCAACAGAACTATAGCCATAAGACATTGTCCATCAGGGTCAGTGTTTGACCCCAGTAGACTGCAGTGTGTTAATAGGATTGAACAAGGTACAAGGCAATTAATTAAAGTCAATAGATTTCAGCTTAAGAATTTCCCCTGTTCAGTGTCATTTGACAGTTATATGACAATGAAAGTTAAGTTTCATTTTTATGCTTTATTACTTTGATATAAAGTCATTCTGACATGAAGACAAGCTATTTTGTTTCATTATAAAGGTGTCACACTATCGATGTTTTAAAGTGTCCTTGTTTCAATAACAGATGACAAAGATTGATGCATATCCTCAATTTAAACAGATATTTAGGAATACACACTATTTGTTCTTTGAGAAAGAACAGATTGGTTAAGCTGCTATCTGATAGACAAGAAGTTTTATGTATCCCATTAGTGCAAAGATAGTGATTTTCTCATATTATCTCATATTTACATTTTGAATAGAGACAGATATTTTTGTTTGTCTTTTTATTTCAGTTTTAGGTTAACTGTATCATATAATTTATTTGCAGGAAACTTGCAGAGTTTCTGTACTGCCAACCCAACAACTAAGAAAAGACATCCTACAAATTGTGCCAAATATATTGACTGTTCTACCAAATCTTCACCCTATGGTGACTATATAAAGGAGTGTACCTATCCAGATCTCTTCTCCAGAGTAACATTCAAATGTGAAAACTTTTCTACAGTTAACTGTATACCTCTACAGGAACCTTTAGCACCTTGTGAGTAACTTTAGCATTTTCCCACTTGTTATGCACCCACCGTAGTGGAGGGGCCATAAAGTGTTGCCCTTGTGCATCTGTATGCCCCAAAAATAGTTTCCATTCTCTACCTTCAGTTTACCACAACCATTTGTTATGACACTTATACTTATTGCTTATTACCAAGAAAAACACAGATCAAGTTTGAATTTGAATGGCATCAGTTTTTTTGTTCTAGAGTTATGCTCCTTTACAAATGGAAAATTGCTATATTTTTCATTTCCAATCTTTAACTTGAATCCAGTGTTATAAAACTTATTCACAATGCTTATTACCACACAACTCAGATCAAGTTCGATTTTGGTGGGGTAACTTTGAACTGTTCTGGAGTTATTTCCCTTTTTAATTTTATCTGCATGCAAGGGCATCATCTGTGTCCCATTGATACATTCTCCATCTATATTATCTGGCTCCTAACTGAAATTTTGAATTTTTAGGCAGTATTTTTAGGAAGTGTGCATTTAGTAACTGAACTCGATAAACATGATAAAGAATTTAATTCCTTTTGGACATCTTGTATTTCTTCCTAAATATTATGAAAATCATTCAACTTGACCTTGTTTTGTTATATGTTACAATATAATTTTTTCATGGCTAAAGATTTATAATTGAGCCTAAGGATCCAGGATTTTACTGTATTGAAAGTAAGAACTTCTCTATTTTCAGGTGAATATGAGCAGAATTTATGTAAACCAAATGATGCCAACTGTAAGCCATGTTCCTCTCGCCTACCAAGCTGTGTAGGACTTCCTGATGGAGTCAACTATTTCCCTGGGAAGCTTTGGACTGACTCCTTTATCAGATGCTTCAGGAACAGAACCATTTCTGTGGAGAAATGTCCTGATGGTTATTTCCATCCAAGACAACATCTCTGTGTTAAAACAGTAGACAGAGGTACTTAGATTATAATTTTCATACACTGTGTTGGTTAAAGTAGAAGGCTTATGTATTGTTGTGTTTGTTTGTTTGTTCAATGTCAGTCAGCTTTTTGTCTGTGCGGCTATACTGAAAACCAGTGATTGGTTTTCCATAAAACATTAATAAATCTTCATTACATTATGAACATTTCAACCTTCTATTTTTAAAATGGTTTCCTACAGCAAAACTAAGACTTTGCCATTATCAACGAAAGGGATAGGAGGGTTTTTCAACTTCTATTGATGATATTGAAAAATTCAAGAATAGGACTTCTGATTTCACTTTTTGAAAAAAAATTATGATATGTTCTTATGAATTATTTATTTTTATTGTAGATTGTTTTTCAATGTTCTATAGTTTCTAATATTGAAAAAAAACTTAAATCGGTGTTTAAGCCAAATAAATATCAACTCATAAGTACACATGAAGTTTATGTTGTCTTGTAGTGGACACCCCTGACTACTGTCAATCTCATCTTGATGCTGTGTTACCTGATCCTACCAATTGTGGACACTATTTCAACTGTAGCTTCTTAGCCACACACAGATCTATGGAGATATCAGAATGTAAATACCCAGAACTATTTTCGGTCACGAGCAGGCGATGTGAACCTTTCTACAATGTCCAGTGTCAAAACAGATATCAGCCACAAGCACCTTGTGAGTATTCTTAAAACTTGTAAATATTTTCAAAAATAATGTCATAATGAACATGTGGTAGCAATAGCTTTTTACTATTTTTAGAATGTGTTGATGTATTTAGATAAGAGAAGACCCAGTTTGAAACATCTTGGATAATTTTGATATGTTAACATTATTTTTCTGTTTGTGAAATTGTGTAAATAAATTGCTTGCTTAACAGGACTTTTTTTTATTGAAAATCTTATAGGAATGTTGATTTACAGTTGTTAAGTTGAATAAAATAAAAGTGTTTTTGTTTAAAACTTTGTACTTGATAATGATTATGAAGGGCCTTACGTTATAAAAGCAACAGGCTGCAAAGCAACATGAAATCTTCACAAAAAAGTATACCATATTAATCTTGAATATGAAGCATGAAATTTTGATTGTGCACATGTTTCATTAAGATTGTTTACTCCATTTTAGGTGAATATGTACATAACTTATGTTTGACCTCTAACGTGAATTGTATACCCTGTCCTGGTAGACTGCCTAGCTGTAGAGGTTTACCTGATGGTCTACACAGCTTCCCTGGTAGACAGTGGATGGAGGATTATATCAGGTGTGATAGAAACAGGACAGTGGAAGTCAGTAGATGTCAGACTGGATACTTCAATCCTACAAGCAGAAAATGTACAACTCAACATGGACCTAGTAAGTATACTTCCAATGGTGGTTGTAAAAAACAAACTTTGTAATATTATTCTATTAAAAAAACGTTAAATTCAAATTATTTTTTTATGCCCCACCTACGATAGTAGAGGGGCATTATGTTTTCTGGTCTGTGCATCCATTCATCTGTTCGTTCGTCTGTTCATTCGTCCGTCTGTTCGTTCGTCCGTCTGTCCCACTTCAGGTTAAAGTTTTTGGTCAAGGTAGTTTTTGATAAAGTTGAAGTCCAATCAACTTGAACCTTAGTATACATGCGCCCTATGATATGATCTTCCTAATTTTAATGCCAAATTAGAGTTTTTACCCCAATTTTACGGTTCACTGAACATAGAAAATGTTAGTGCAAATTTCAAGTTAAAGTTTTTGGTCAAGGTAGTTTTTGATAAAGTAGAAGTATAACCAACTTGAAACTTAGTATACATGTTCCCTTTGATAAGATCATTCTAATTTTAATGCTAAATTAGAGAATTTATTCCAATTTCACGGTCCACTAAACATAGAAAATGATAAAGCGAGTGGGGCATCAGTGTACTGTGGACACATTCTTGTTTTACTTTTAAGTTGCTGTATGTAAAAAGTACTATTATTAAAAAAGAGTGAAAAAGTAACGCAACCAAGAAATGTATGTTTTGGGTATTTTGGGATGACACTTCTGTATTTCTTTAATTCTGACTTGTTAGCAAAATGCTGAAGGATATTTTCGTTTTCTTTTTTTTGAGAAATAAGACGTTAATGAAGGGAGATAATCTGGTCCTATATGTTTAAATTTAACTGTTATAACCACAAAATGTGTACTTCAGTTTTATTTCATGTATATACTTGTGTTGAAGACGCCACATTTGCTGGCAAAACATATAGACAAATAGAACTATTGCCATGTGGTAGATAATGGAGTGTTGTCTTTTAAAGCAGCATATTCTTATTGCAGTATCCACTTATTTTTACCATAGAGCCAAAATATGGAAAAAAGCACTCTTCACAATATATTTTAAATAAAAAACCACACATTTTTTGTAAACAATTTGTTTTGAATATCAATTCATTCTTCTATTATATATATTTTCAGACACAGTACCAGAATATTGCAAAGCCCATCCTACAGCTGTTTTACCTAAGGGAGATAACTGTGTCCAGTATTACAACTGTTCTGTAGGACTGACTAGATATGGTAGAAATGTGATGGAATGTACCTATCCTGATATGTTCTCCTCTGTTACTAGTCAGTGTGAGAGGTTTACATCTGTCTCATGTAAAGATAGACCAGAACATCAAGCACCTTGTAAGTTATATATAATCCTTGTAAATATTATTTGTTTCAAAATGAAATGACTCTTTAAAGTAGGATTATTTCAAGTTGTTTCCCTTGTACAGAATTGGCACTTTATAGGAATTTACATTAAACAATCTCAAACATATAAAAAATAATTGCCAATGAGACAAATCTACAACATACCCAAATGACATAGAAGTTTACAACTATATGTCACTGTACGGTCTTCTACAAATTTTGCATAGTAATTTCTTAAGGCTTGAAAGGACAAATGTAAAGCAATCAAACAAGCCTAATGTCCACATACGTGTATATCCATATAAATGTTTAATGATATTTGTCACTTTAGGCTTAATTATAAATCTTTAACAATAAAAATGATTTTGTAGCATATGCCAAAACAAAATAAAAGATTAAAGGATTTGTGAAATAATTTGGAAAAATAAACCCAAGATGTCCTAAAGGGAAAAAACTCTTTATGAATTATCAGTTTGATATCTATAACCAAATGTTTGTTTTTAGGTGACTACACACAAAATCGTTGTTATAATGACCCCACTTGTCAACCTTGCTCATCTCGCCTTCCTAGTTGTATTGGTCAACAGGATGGACAGCAAGCATTTACTGGACAGTTATGGACTGATCTGTACATCCAATGTCAACAGAATAGGACAGTAGCATTAGTACACTGTCCAAAATACCAAGTGTTTGATCCTCATAACAGGCATTGTATCAGTGCTAGAAATATCAGTAAGTTATTAGTAGGGCAAATGTCACAATCTTATCTGTAAGATAAGGGTAGAAGTGAGTTATTGTGACCTGCAAGTAAAATTGTGAAATCCTTATTAAGTTAAGTTGCTTCAGAAATTTTTATTTTGAAGTAGTTAAAACTATGTAGCATACCTTAGCCCTTTGCCTTGTGGTGCCTTGTCAAACAAAAATAATTTAATACCACTAAATTGACAGCAATACTTTAAAAGTAAACTACAGCTTCAGAACATTGTTACTAGGTTGCTCTTAAAGTCATTGGCATTACCATTCACTACAAACTGCTCAGAGTCTGAATTGACCAGTTTTTGTGCTCGACCAGTAAAATCGAGCACACATTTTACTCGACTAGTCTCGACATTGTCTCGACTGGACTTAACTGTACTTAAGTGTACTCGACTAGGTCTCGACTTTACTTAATTAGTCTGAAATGGTCTTGACCAAGGCTCGACCTGTCTCGACCTGTCTTGACTAGTCTCGACTCAGTCTGAACCAGTCTCGACCTGTCTCGACTCAGTCTGAACCAGTCTCGACCTGTCTCGACTCAGTCTGAACCAGTCTCTACCTGTCTCGACTGGTCTTGACCTTCAAATTTAGTTTTGACTGGTATAAAGAAGCCCATCTAACTAAATTAAATATTGATCTTACAAAGTTCTAGCTTATTAGGTAGTTTGATTACTGGCTGTGAAATAAAAAAAAATTTTTTTTTACCATAGGTAAAAATAAAAATTATTATATAAATTCAGATAGGCATCTTTAAATTTTCTAATAACTTTTTCAAATCAACTTGGATTTTCATCAAACTATGCACCTATCTAAGATATATATCAAGCTTACTGAATCCCATTTCATTTACTTTTTTGTTGTATAGCTATATGAAATTGAAGAATTAAAGTCATCTCTGTAAAAAAAAGCTAGGATTTGCAATTTGGACAAAATAGAGATAGGCATCTTTAATTTTGTTAATAACTTTTTCTACTCAACTTGGATTGTCATCAAACTATGCAGTTATCTTAGATATATATCAAGCTTACTGAATCCCATTTCATTTACTTTTGTTTTGTATAGCTGTAACATTTAAGAATTAAAGTCATCTCAGTAAAAAAAACTAGATTTGCAATTTGGACAAAATAGAGATAGGCATCTTTAATTTTTTTAATAACTTTTTCAAATCAACTTGGATTGTCATCAAACTATGCAGCTATCTTAGATAATATATCAAGCTTACTGAATCCCATTTCATTTACTTTTTTGTTGTATTGCTGTAAAATTTAAGAATTAAAGAAATGTTGGTAAAAAAAACTAGGATTTGCAATTTCGGACAAAATAGAGATAGGCATCTTTAATTTTTTTAATAACTTTTTCAAATCAACTTGGATTGTCATCAAACTATGCACCTATCTTAGATATATATCAAGCTTACTGAATCCTATTTCATTTACTTTTTTATTGTATTGCTGTAAAATTTAAGAATTTTAAAGAAATGTTGGTAAAAAAAGCTAGGATTTGCAATTGGACAAAATAGAGATAGTACACTTTAAATTTTCTAATCACTTTTTCAAATCAACTTGGATTTTCAAACTAGGCAGCTCTCTTAGATATATATCAAGCTTACTGAATCCTAGGTTATTTTGTTTTTTTGGTGAATTGCTGTCAAATTTAAGAATTTAATTAATCTAGGTCAAGAAAGCTAGAATTTGCAGTTCAAACAAAATAAAGATATATAGTACACTTTAATTTTTTTAAAGTCAACTTGGATTTATTCAAACTATATAGCTACCTTGTTGATGTATTAATCTTACTGAATCCCAGGTTGTTATTTAGTTTGGTGTATTGCTGTCAAATTTAAGAATTAATTTAATCTGGGTAAAAAAGCTAGGATTTGCTGTTTTGACAAAATAGAGATAGTACACTTTAAACTTGTTAATAACTTTTTCAAATCAACTTGGATTTTATTCAAACTATATAGCTACCTTGGTGATGTATCAGTCTTACTGAAACATAGGTTGTTATTTAGTTTGGTGTATTTCTGTCAAATTGAAGAATTTAATTAGTCTAGATGTGGGTCAAAAAGCTACAATATTAGATATATATCTTTCCTCATAATTTTGGAAAAAGTATATATAAATTAGTTATATAATTCCTTTAATGTTTTATTCCTTTTGATATATATATCCTATAAATATATCAAAAAGCAAAGAAAAATTAAAGAAATTATTCAAATAGTTCTTCTGATTTGTGGTGATTTATAAGACAATACCTTCTGCTTGGGGCAAACTTATTAAAAAATCACATCTACCAGAGAGTTTTAAATTCTAAATAACATTTATTCAAAGTTGCAACATCCTGTTAAATCTAAATCGCAAGGCTTTTTTAATTCCCTTGATAAGTAATACACGAGTTTAATAAAAGTAGGGCTTTCTTTTTACCTGGAAAACTCAGGTGTACTGATGTATTTAAAACATGTATAGTGCCATGTCATTAAATTTGACAAAAAAATATTTTAAGATTTGATTAAAATAAATTTTTACTGTAACTTTGGAACACATTTCTTTTTTTAAAAGGTTTTCAAGGATTGTTATGAAAGTTCATGATATTAAATTTTTGTTTTACTACAAAAAAAAGGGGTTTATTTTGTTTAAGCTGATTTGAAAAAGATATGAAATCTTAAAAAAGACACCTTTTTTTAAAACAAAAATTTAATATTTTTATTTAAAGAAAGATATATTTCTAATATCAAAGCTTTTTGACCTACATGTACATGTGGACTGAGACTACTATAACACAGAGATTGGTCACTACCGATTTATCGTGTAGTGTGAGTCTCCACCTTTTCAGCTACGTTAATATAACGTAGTTTCGTATTCAATCGTAGTTTCGTATTTATCAGTAGCAGACGACAAATTTCATCACCTAATCACCGAGACTACTAATTGTCTATTTCAGTATCGGATATAATTAAAAATAAATCATAAAAAAATTGAATTAGAGGGAAAAAGAAAATAAATTATTAATATTTTCGTTTAACTATTCATATCTAGATATTTTTAATCAGTTTATAGTTCGTTAATAAATTTTAATTATGCGGCGAAAATGCAAATGTGATTAATCTTATCCATCTTAAAGTTTGGTACATTGTTTTGCTACAGGTCCGTTAATTGTATCTAATAAACAAGTATTTTACCTGTAAAGACAGGTAGTCTCAATAGCATGGGAGGTGAATTTGTTTCACAGCTGGGTGCCCTCAAGATACACGAGGCTCCGTTAATTGCAATAAACTTGTATACTTGTACAAGGTATTTTTACAGCTCACTACGAGTACCCATGTTACATATTTATTGCAGTAAACCTTGTCAATTACCATCGTTGCACTGGAGGTAGGATTCAGGAGGGTATAAACGGGGTTTTACAATATTCAAAAAACATGTAGAGAATGGAGAAAATGGACCGTCAAATAAAGAATAGAGACTAGAAACTAACTCGGTGTTACAATTTAAAGAATAAAGAATAATTACACAGAAATAATCAAATCAAATATTTTATTATAGTAAATAAAGAAACCCCACCAAGAACCTCATTCAGATTATCCTACGTAAATTTTATTTTTGAACCCATATTTTTTTTCGGTTTCAACCCCTTTCTCTTATGTCTTTTTTTTTTAATTTTCAGTTTGATAATTAGGTGGTGCGGTTTATTTCTGATCACATATAGTCATTGCTTTCTATTAAAGATTCAGCTAATAAGGATGCCTTTCATAGTCAGTAATAAATGATAAATCAAAGATTCCTTATTCAATCAATTTAGATAAAGATTTTGCAAACAATGTATTTTGCGGCAAATACATTAAAAACACAAAATTTCATTATAAAAGTCAAATGAATAATTTACTTGGGTAATAAATCAGAAAAGAGTTAGAACTTCACATAAGCTAAACTGGACCCCTGCTGTTGTTTCAATCTTCGATCATGTCGAAGTATCAATCAGTATGTGGCCAGTTTACACATAAGCCATAAAAATTAAAATTATGAATAAATGTTCCCCCAAAATCGTCGTCATTTTTATTTTTCAAATTCACAATGATTTTTTTTATCTTGGGATGATTGAAATCGATCTCAATTCTTGATCTTTAACGGAGTGATTATACTGCATCAGATATTGAATCTGACAAGGATAAAGTCTCTGCTGCAAAGACTGCAAAAAACTACAAAAGAAGCAGCAACCGCAGTTGCTTGTCAATCGAAACGACAAGCTATATATCAGTGGCCCGAGTGTGACAATACTTAATGTTGAAGGCCGTACAGTGACCTATAGCGGTATATGTCTGTGTCATTTTGGTCTCTTGTGGTGACAGTTGTCTCATTGGCAATTATACCACATCTTCTTTTTTATATTATTCTTCCGTTTCTGGTTTCCATGGCTATTTAAGAAGAAAAAACATTCTAATCAAGATAAAAGGTAAGTAATAAGTCTCTCCACAGAGACCAAACAACACAGAAGTAAACTTCAGGAATTCCGAAATCAAACTGCCTAGAACAATGGCCAAAACCAATACCATAATGAACCATATAAAAATGGTATATTTTTGTTTCAAAATCTTATGTTTAATGGCGACATTTCCAACGAAATGCTTTTTATTTAACAGGAATTGTCTAGAACAAAAACAACATTTTTGAATTAATAATGAAAATCCTGTTTTCAATTTGATCAGTGAAAAGTATGGTGAAGGATTGTCAAATTTCAATTTCTAAGCTACATGAGAGCACCAGTGGCAAATATTTCTCGAATATGGGGTTTATTGCGTTTTTACAAAATCCTTATGAGATCTTATGACGTACGTTATAATTTTTTGTACCCTAGTGATTGAGGTTGTATGAAGTATCTAAAACTCAATTAAATTTGTAATATCACATTGTTTTCGTTGACAATTTCCAAATATTACCACGCTTCAACTGAAGAAGTATTTTTGGTGACTTGTATTTCTTGGTGTAACAAATCTAGTTATATACCATTTAATGTATAGTGCAGTTCCAGGTTTAATGACACAAGATGTTCTATATGAAGAAAGCTTCCAGGTTGCACGACTAAATGATCAAAATATCATACAAATTATATGTGTGAGCAAAAACATTGCAGAATTTATAAAGATGAAGCAGGGTCAGATCTAAACAAGACTATAAAATATGATAGTATATGATGATGTCACTCTTTCTGTCAATTAAAATTCAATTCACAACTCATCTGTCAATGATGAATATTTTATGTACAGTCAGTCTGATGATCCCGCAATGAAACATTTTTCAACATGTTTAAAGTTAGTTCTGATTGTGTTGTTTCACCTATGTCTCAAGTCAGCATACTGTATTTCAGTGGTTGGGTGTGTTTCATGTCTGTCATATCTGATTTTTTGGTAAATTGCTTTGTTATTGTAGACTATTCGTTTTCTCTACTGTAATATACCAACATCTCCTCTTTAAATAGTATTAGTACATGTATTGCTTAAAGTCGCTTTAATATATCAAGATGTGTGGTTACTTGTGTGTTTTTTAATTGACCTGTCATTCAGACTAAGCATGTATGTAAATTTCTGCAATTCAGTTGTAGAAATCATCAACATATAAATAAACATGTATATCAAAATTCATAAATATTTATTTCTCCATATACTGAGACAAGCATAACAATATGACAATGAAATTTTAAAATAATAATTATTTTTTTTCACTTTGTTCAGTAGACTTCAACGTTCTTCCAAATCCAATGCATGATTTCTTTCTGGGATAATCCTACAATAAAGAATATATTATCAATGAAAATGTATAGAACCTTTATCATTATAAGATCTCATAATTTAAAAAGAAGATGTGGTATGATTGCCAATGAGACAACTGTTCACAAAAGACCAAAATGACACAGAAATTAACAACTATAGGTCACAGTACGGCTTTCATCAATGAGCAAAGCCCATACCTCGTATCCCAGCCTCGTATTCAGCTAAAAAAAGGACCCGATAAGACAATGTAGAACAATTCAAACGAGAAAACGAACGGCCTTATTTATGTAAAAAAAAAATGAACGAAAAACAAATTTGTGTTACACATAAACAAACTACAACCACTAAATTACAGGCTCCCGACTTAGCTAGGACAGACACATACATAATTAATTACTCCGAGATCACTCTGACGTCCGACTGCTGTTTTGCAAGACAAGCTGGGGCCGTAGGACGTCAGAGCTCTCCAATATCAAAAAGTGGATATTTGCCTACCCAAAATAGATGCGCTGCTTCATCGCTTCTGGAGCCGACTGGGGACATTGGAATTTTATAAATAGGGCATCCATCTCTTCATTTATGTAAGTTCTACCTGCCAACCTTTATTTTTCTTTATTTTAAAAATTTTCATAGTGACCCCTCCATTTTAGCATTTTAAATAATGTGGCTGGGTTAAACATGTTTATAGCAGGATCCCAACCCTCCCCCTGCTTTTAAAAGACTGCTTTTATTTTATTAACAGATCCAAATATAAGTCTGAATTTCTTAAACTAACAATATAAATGAACCTTTCATTCGTTATCAGACCTCATGTTGTTTATTCACCTTGTCACTCGAACTTGTCACGTGTGATTCTTAATTATGAATCGGAAATATCACGATCACAAAAAAACGGTATTTCGTAAAATTACAAATTTTACATGAGTACAAAGGATTATAACCAAGGCTTGTACTTAAATATCAGGGAAACAGATTGTTCATCTGAACTATAAGTGATGATCGAATTTCTCATTGACCCAGTCCCATACACTGGTAAAAAATGGAGATTACCTTCCGATTTAGTCAGTAAATTCAAGTATATAACTGCATTTTTTTTCTATTTAAAGTGATAATAAGCAAACAATAATGATTATTTCAATGTTACATTCACACTTACCAAAATATAAACCTCTTTAAACATACACATTCGCTAAATAATTATTTTTCTTCAGCAGTCAAAGATGGCGGATTTTTCCATCTTGTCGAACCCATCATGTCACGTGACTCAGATGTTATCGATGACACAAAAATAATCACGATTTGACTGGTCAGTACAGGAAGTGACCAATCTCTGTGTTATAGTAGTCTCAGATGTGGATTAATTAAATTCTTAAATTTGACAGAAATACACCAAACTAAATAACAACTTATAGTTTAGTAAGATATTAAGCAAGAATATTGCAAAGATAGTTATAGAGTTTGATGAAAATCTAAGTTATGAAAAAAGTTATGAAAAAATTAAAGTGTACTATCTCTATTTTGTCAAAACTGCAAATCCTAGCTTTTTTACCTAGAATGCGTTGATTCTTAAATTTTACAGCAATACAACTAAAATCTAAATAAACTGCCTAGCTTGATGACAATCCAAGTTGATTTGAAAAAGTTATTAAAAAAATTAAAGTGTACTATCTCTCTTTTGTCCGAATTGCAAATTCTAGCTTTTTTACCAACATTACTTTAATTCTTAAATTTTACAACAGTACAACAAAAAAGTAAATGAAATGGGATTCAGTAAGCTTGATATAAATCTAAGATAGTTGCATAGTTTGATGAAAATCCAAGTGATTTTGAAAAAGTTATTAAAAAAATTAAAGATGCCTTTCTCTATTTTGTCTGAATTGCAGATCCAAGCTTTTTTTACCGAGATGACTTTAATTCTTAAATTTTACAGCAATACAACAAAAAAGTAAATGAAATGGGATTCAGTAAGCTTGATATAAATCTAAGATAGTTGCATAGTTTGATGAAAATCCAAGTGATTTTGAAAAAGTTATTAAAAACTTAAAGATGCCTATCTCTATTTTGTCCAAATTGCAAATCCTAGCTTTTTTTTACCGAGATGACTTTAATTCTTAAATTTCATAGCTATACAACAAAAAAGTAAATGAAATAGGATTCAGTAAGCTTGATATATATCTTAGATAGGTGCATAGTTTGATGAAAATCCAAGTTGATTTGAAAAAGTTTTTAGAAAATTTAAAGATGCCTATCTGAATTTAAATAATAATTTTTATTTTTACCTATTGTAAAAAATTTTTTTTTTTTATTTCACAGCCAGTAATCAAACTACCTAATAAGCTTGAATTTTGTAAGATTAATATTTAATTTAGTTAGATGGGCTTCTTTATACCAGTCAAAACTAAATTTGAAGGTCAAGACTAGTCGAGACAGGTCGAGACTGGTTCAGACTGAGTCGAGACTAGTCGAGGCAGGTCGAGACTGGTTCAGACTGAGTCGAGACTAGTCGAGACAGGTCGAGCCTTGGTCAAGACAGGTCGAGCCTTGGTCAAGACCATTTCAGACTAATTAAGTAAAGTCGAGACCTAGTCGAGTACACTTAAGTACAGTTAAGTCCAGTCGAGACAATGTCGAGACTAGTCGAGTAAAATGTGTGCTCGATTTTACTGGTCGAGCACAAAAACTGGTTAATTCAGACTCTGAGCAGTTTGTAGTGATTACTAACTTATAGGATCTGATTCCTGTTTTAAAATTGTAAATTTTTTTCAGAAAATATAGATGAGTTTTGTAGAGCTAATCCAACAGTGATACAGGAATACACTGATAGCTGTGCCATGTACATCAACTGTTCTAGAACTGGACATTACCTTGTGGAATGTAAATACCCAGATCTATATTCCCCTGTCTCTAAATCATGTCAGTCATATAAATCAGTCACATGTGGGAAAAGACCAGAGCCACAAAAACCATGTAAGTTTCTTAAAAAGGACCTATTATGTTCATCTTTTAAATACTTAAGAAAATTTACAAGGCAAACAAAATTCCAACATGTACTTGTGAAACCTGTTTTATAAATAGATGGAAATCTTCCATTTATAACTAAATAAAAAATTGGAATTTAAATTTTATTACCCTCTCATGTTTTTTAGTTACATACTGGATAATATTTTAAGATATTGGTTTTACTCATTATTGAAGACTTTCAAAACATCACACATGCTTTTGATATATGGTTAAATCTGCATATTTATTTTTGTATAATTTTGTTTCGAGTATATTTGTTCTGTACTTTTTCATTTGAATAAAAGTAAATATAGAAACATTAAAGATGAACAAAACATTAAAACTTCTTTCAATTTCAGGTGACTACAAACAGAACCTGTGTATGCCAGGAGATATGAACTGTCAGCCCTGTACAGAACGACTACCTAGCTGTGTAGGACTAGGAGATGGGTCTAAACCTCATCCATATCACATGTGGGGGATTGAATACATTGTCTGTGATAAAAATAGAACTATTCATGTGGACACCTGTAGTCAAGGATATTTCAATCCTAGGACTTTAACATGTACTGTCACAGTACCTAAAGGTACTTATATCTTTTAGTATTTTTGAAAATTAAGATATTTTCCTATCTAATTTAGTCTATTTGCTTTATTTCAATAAGCCATTATTTATGATATCTTTTTAATGCAGTTTTTATGACGGTACCAAAAATTAAATCTTTTTACTCAATTTTTAGATTTAAACCATCTAATGCTTTTATTTTAAATTGTTTATGAAGAGAACTAAGAAACAATATAAAATTTGAATTACAAGACAGAAAATTATCCAAGTTCAATATCGAGGATAAAATGAGAGTTGATAAGATTGAGAAAGAGAAGAATTGCCAAAGTTATATGGGACTCTACCAACCAAAAATAATTAACAGTCAATATCTTTATGTCATCAATATTGTGTTTACTCAAATATACAGTTTAGTTAGAAATAATTCAACTTCTGCAGTAAATTTACCAGAGATATTTAGAAAAGATGGATAAAATATCAGTTTGGATTGAAATGTGTTTCAGTCATTTGGATGAATGTAAATGTTTTTTTTGTACTTTTTTTCAGTTGATGTAATTGATTATTGTAAAGTCCACTCTAATGATGTGTTACCAGACCCTGACAATTGTGCCAAGTATTATAGATGTAGGGATCAGATGTCAAAGGTTATAGGTCAGACAGGAGACTGTTCATACCCTGACCTTTTCTCTACATCCACTAAAGCCTGTGAATCCTTTACAACGGTCAACTGTGGAATGAGAAAAGAACCTCAGGCTCCTTGTAAGCTATCTTTTCTTTTCATAAATTTTAGTATTAACATTTCATCACTTTATTTTGACAGTGTATAAGTTAAAGTTGAAAATAGACAAAATTCAGTCATATATGGAATTGGGGTTTGGCATTTAAAGGACCAAATTAATTATTCTTCAAATTTTACTGAGGAATGTATTACAAAATTTTCAAAACTTTTTGACACTTTGCTTTAAATCTTATATATATGTAAATAAGGTTTTGAAAAAATGGACAAAAATGTGAGATTAATTGTTTCGATTTCAAGAAATTTGTTTACCAATATTTACATCATATATGAGGACAAGTTCTTGTTATTGTGATCATAACCAAGTCACATTATTCTCATTAAAAAAAAGCACCCTCAAAATGTTTTCAGAATTTACAGTTATATTTTATGGGTCACCTTTTCAATTGTATCTTGTAAATTCCTAACTGAAAGTTAAGTGTTGGTTTGTCTTTAAAGGGCAGAGGCAACATTGTTTCCAATTGAATGTGGAAGTCACTATTATTTGAAAGTCAAAACACATAAGAATTTTGGCTTACATTAATGTAATTTATTTATTCTAATACTTGTTAATTTATAGGTGAATATCAGAAGAATATTTGCAGCCGTACAGACCTTACATGTGTTCCATGCCCAGACCGTCTGCCCAGTTGTATTGGTAAACCAGATGGCGCCAATTCTTTCCCAGGAAAACTATGGTCACATGATTACATCACATGTCTTAGAAACAGGACAATCACTGTAACTCAATGTCCACAGGGTCAATTCTTTAACCCAGACACTAAACAATGTATCAATCAGATCTCTACCAGTAAGTCTACATTTGACATTCTACACTGAAATAGAACTGGTTTTACTTTAAGTGAACACATTTTGCCATTTTTCCTTTATATGGATATGAAGGTCTAATTAGAACAAAAGCATATGATTTTTTAGCAGAAATCAATCCCTGAAAAGATGCAAGTCCATAATCATATTTAAAATTTCCTTTTATAAATGATTCACATAGTTTTTCATGTGTGAAATGTAGATGAACTCCACACAGTACTTTATAAAAGAGTAATTAATACTTCATGTATAGTTCAAATTTTATACCTGAAAAATGCATAAAAAAACTTGATTACATTCCACAAAATTTGGTATTTGAAAAATGCATAAAATTTAATGAATTATACTATTTCAGCTGATATAGATAGTTTTTGTACTGCCAATCCTACATCACTGAAACCACACCCCTCCAACTGTGCCCAGTACTACAACTGTTCAGATGTCAACTCTAAATATGGACGTTACCTTGAGGAATGTACCTACCCAGATCTATTCTCTCCAATAACCATGAGATGTCAGAACTACCAGACAGTGTCATGTGATGCCAAGCATGAACCTAAAGCTCCATGTATGTTTTTAGTTTTGACTTTTTTATGTTGATTAGATTTGTATATTGGATAAATCATCCTGTTTAGAAGATGGTGTTTGCAGATTCATTTTCTAGTCGGTGTATACCTTTTAAAATAGGTTGATTTAAAAAAAAAACTCATTATATTTATCTACCTTTTAATGCCTCACCAAGGGGCATTATGTTTTTTAGTCTGTTTGTTCTTCAGTCCGTCTGTCCCACTTCAGGTTAAAGTTTTTGGTCGATGTAGTATTTGATGAAGTTAAAGTCCAATCAAGTTGAAACTTAGTACACATGTTTTCTATGATATGATCCGTCTATTTCTAATGCTGAATTAGAGTTTTGACCCCCAAATTCACAGTCCACTGAACATAGAATATTTGAAAGGGGCATCAGTGTACTATGAACACATCCTTGTTAATAAGTAAACAAAGGACTAGGGGCTATAAGGGCCATTTTTGGCCCCACCCCCAAATTCCATTTAATTTGTCATGTTGTTAGTCTATACCATAGACCTTCTGAAAATAATCGAATTTTGGGTCTAGCTCGTTTATTCTGTTGCCTAGCAACCACTAAAATGGCGGAGTTAAACTCATCAAATATGATTATTATACAGCTTTAATATATCTATATTTGAAATTGAACCTGTTTAGCACGTAGTGAACTTTACACTTGTACACTATTTCCTTAACCTTAACCTTAATTCTCTCCGAGCCAGAAGTCACATAAGGCCTCCACGCTGTTTTTCCACCCTTTTCTATCTTTTGCCGCTGTTCTGGCTACGTTCCAACTTGTCCATCCTTGTTGGTTCCTTTCTTTCTCTGTTGTTCTTCTCCATGTAGTTTTTGGCCTTCCTCTAATTCTTTTCCCTTCAGGTGCCCATTGTAGAGCTACATAGCTGTTGTTGTCTCTTTCACGTCTTAATGTATGTCCTATCCATGTCCACCGTCTCCTTCTGATTTCGCAACTGATGTTTCTGGTGTTAGCTATTTCATTTACTGTTTTGTTCGATGTTTTACTTTGCCATCTTATTTTTAGGATCTTTCTTAGGCATTGGTGTTCTACAGTATTTAGTTTCTTTTCTTCAATGTTTGTTAATTTCCATGTTTCGCATCCATACAATAATACAGGTCTTACTAATGATTTATATAGGTGTATTTTTGTTTTTCGGCCAATTCCTCTTGCATATCATATATTTCTTAGGCGATGGAATGTCCCTCTTGCTTTCTGTATTCTGTTTTTGATGTCACAACTGCCTCCTCCCTCTTTGTCCATGACTGCTCCCAGGTATGTGAATTTGTCTACATCTTCTATTTTCTGATCGTATAACGTTATCAATTCTTTATTCTTTGTTTGCTGGGATCTCAGAGTTTTACATTTTTTGGGGTTAAGTTTCATTCCAACTCTTTCAGCTTCAGTTGTTAATTTCTGTGTTTTTTCATCAAGATCGCTAAATTTTGAGGAAAGAAGTGCGATGTCATCAGCAAAGTCAAGATCTAGAACAGTATTAAAGTTCCATCGTATCCCTCTTGCTTTGTCTACAGTTGTTTTCCGCATGATCCAGTCTATGACTAGAAGGAAAAGAAAACCTGACATTACGCATCCCTGTTTCACTCCTGATTTTATCTCAAACCATTCTGATGTTTCTCCCTGATCTATGACAGAACACTTAAATCCTTTATATATCTCCTTTATGGTTCTTATTATCTTGTCTGGTATTCCATAGCTCTTCATGATATACCATAGACTCTCTCGGTGGACAGAGTCAAATGCTTTTTCGAAGTCTATAAAAAGTATTATTAAAGCTGCCCTCCATTCATTTGTTTGCTCAAGTATGTTTCTAAGGATAAAAATCTGTTCAGTTGTTTCTCTTTTTGGTCTAAATCCTGCCTGCTCATTCCTCAATCTCTTGTCTATTCCTTCCTTTATTCTTTCTATTAACATTCTGCAGAAAACTTTACTGAAAACAGGTAAAAGAGTCACTCCCCTCCAGTTGTTACAATCTGTCATATCTCCCTTCTTAAAGATTTTACAAATCAATCCCTTTCTCCAGTCTGATGGCCAATTTTCTTCTTCCCATAGGCTGTTAAATATTTCTGCCATTTTCTCTGCTGTAAGGTCGATGTCTGCCTTTATAAGCTCTGGTGTTACACTGTCTATTCCTGCTGACTTCCCATTTTGTGTCTTCTTTAGTGCTCTTTTAACTTCAGCTACTGTCCATTCTCCTAGATCGATCTCCTCTATTATAATTTCTGCCATATCTACATCTTCCTCTGAAATTGGATGAAGAGGATCTTGCCTATTTAAAACTTCACTAAAATGTTCTACCCATCTATTCAATATATCATTTCTTTCACTTTTCAGTTCTCCTTCTTTACTTTTTACTCCTGTGTGTTGCCTCTTTCTTTCACCTGTTAGTATTTTAGGGATGTTATAAAGCTCTTTGCTTCTGCCATTTTCTGCTGCTTTTTCTGCATCTTCAGCCATCATATTGTACCACTTCCTTTTATCCTCTCTGGCACTTTTCTTAACCCCTTTATTTTTCTGCTTGTATTCTTCACTGAGTCTCACTTTTAATCTTTCTGATCTTGTTCCTTCTAATCTTTTTTTAATTTCTTTTCTTTCATCAACCATTTTCCATGTATTGTTGGTTATCCATGGTTTACTGATCTTTTTACTGCTCCCCAATACCTGTTTAGCTGCCTCAGTGTATATCTCTACTGCATCTTCATATTTCAACACTGGATCTTCGATGTTACCTTCTTCTAGTACTTGGAATCTGTTTCTCACTTCAATATTGTACTTTTTCCTTACATCAATACTTTTTAGCTTGTTTAGGTCATATCTCTCTCTTTTGCATTTGTTCTTGTCACCTTTATTTCTTGCCAGTTTGAGTCTGATCTTAGACCTTACTAAGTAGTGGTCAGTATACACATCTGCTCCTCTCATTACTCTTGTATCCAATACTGATGTCCTCATGTCCCCTCGTACCATTATATGATCTATTTGGTTTGTTGTTTTGCCATCAGGGGATTTCCATGTTACTTTATGTATTTCCTTATGTGGGAAAATGGAGCCTGTTATGATGAGGCCGTTGATTTGGCAGAAATTACATAATAATTCACCATTTTCATTAATTGTCCCACATCCATGTTTTCCTAACACCTCTTGCATATGGCTATTGTCTTTGCCTACTTTTGCGTTCAGGTCTCCCATAACTATAAGCATATCATTCTTATTGCAGGATGAAACATTGTCTTGTAGTTGTTGGTAAAATTCTTCTTTCTCTTCCTCTTTTGCGTCATTTGTTGGAGCATATGCTTGAATTACTGTCAGTTTCTTATACTTTGAATAGAATCTTGCCTTTATCATTCTCTTGTTGATTGGTGTCCATTCCATCAATGATTTCTTAGCTCTTTCATTCATCATTATGGCTACTCCCTTGACTTGATGTTCATCATCACCAACATAGATCACCGTGTCTCCACTTTGAAGCTTGGTTTCACCTGATCCTTTCCATCTACTCTCACTGATACCTAATATGTCCATACCATAATTTTTCATTTCCTTAGCTACTTGTGCTGCTTTTGATATGTCTGCCATTGTTCTAACATTCCAACATCCTATATACATATTTTTTTTTGGCGCTACTATGGAACCGATCGGCTTTTGGGCTTCCTTTTGGCTTTCCCCCAAATGTGTCATGTTTGGTTCCTCAGCAGTACACCAATCTTGGGTTTCTTCAGCGTTTCTGGTTTCTGTAACAAGTTCTTTTTTACAGAGTTGGGTAGTTAGCCCAACGTCCAACCTCCACTCTGGTGGGCCGGGTTTTCTCTCTGGGTAGTCCTTCCCGTAGATGATTGCATTACCATGCTAACAAATTGCATCTGTCCGGATTTCTTTCTGGGTTGTCTCCCATAGCCTTTGACTTTCCACAGTCACCCACAAGGCAGTGGGGCTATTTTCCCATAGCTGGGGGTTTGGTTTGCAGGCACCAGGGCGTGTCCACTCACCGGTGGGCCTAGCATGCCGTGCATCTAGGGGCCAAACCTCCGAGACCTTGTGGTTTTGCCTGGGGCCGTGAGGTGCCCAGTTTCCATCTATCACCTCGTGGAGGATCCCATATCTGGGCCACATAGGTCTTACTGCATGAGAGGCTTTAACTGGCAGGAAAGACTTACGCACTCGGCTCTCCTTTTCACAGCAAGCTGCTAGCCAGTGATGAATGCTGAAAGCGAGAGTGACAAGCACAGACACAACAACACACATACAGGTGCGCATCACACAGTCATTTGACAGACCTTGTACACTATTTAAATATTACATAATTAATTGCGTATTTTTGCCAATTCACTGTTGTTTCTCCCTAGCAACATATCTGTGCCCATGGCAACCGCGATTTGTTTTCTATTTACAAGATTTAATTTTAAATATATTGAAACAGAAAGGCAATTTAAGATGTAAATTGTAAAAAGAAACAAACTCCAAGGTAGATATTAGGGGGGAAAGCAATATTGAAACACCAACAAACAAAACAAAACACCGGGTATTGCTGATATATACAGATTGTGCATCTGATGCTGGGTGGGGTCTCACTTATCAGCGACAAGAAGAATAATATAAAGACAAAACACATTTAGCCCTTAGAAATCTTAATATTGATTATCTTAAATAAATAGATACAGACACATGAATTAAAGGGTGTTTTCAAAAGTCAGTGTATTTCCATGACAGTAGTTATGTTTCCGGAAGGGGTTGGGGTTGAAGGGGGCACTTCTATTTACAC
Source organism: Mytilus trossulus (assembly GCF_036588685.1). Classification (NCBI taxonomy): domain Eukaryota; kingdom Metazoa; phylum Mollusca; class Bivalvia; order Mytilida; family Mytilidae; genus Mytilus; species Mytilus trossulus. The sequence continues at coordinate 5,996,450 of NC_086378.1, forward strand.
CTTTTTAAGCTTTAATAAGTGAAAAGTTGAGAAAACTATCAGCTATATATGATATAACTTTTTTTCCTACGCAATTTATGAAAAGGTATATATGTTTAAAATGTAAAACTGGGTAAGTTGACAAAACAGCGGCACCCCCTATCAATTAAGTATTGAAGTACACCCCCTCCCAACCCCACCCCTCTAGACTTATGTAAAGGATAGTTACGGTTGTTTTTTTCATCTTATTTTTATTATCTATTTCAGTCGTCCAGACTTATAACCGTATCATTCTATAGAATTACAAAACTGGGACATGCTACTATATCAAATAAATCTGTAGTCTTAGATTTTTTCTATATTCATTATATATATACATATATATATATATTATTTGTTTTATTGTAGTTTTTGTCAATGTGACTATAGTTTACTCAATTTCGCCTTCACTAATCTTAGCGTCGTATGACTTGGTCTTTGATCATCATGACAATATTCATTATATATTCGTCAAAATTATTGAAAACAAGAATATGTCTTTAGTACATGGATGCCCAAATCGCAAGACTAACAATGGCCAGGAAATCCTAGGTTAGGACAGGCCCAAAAAATCGGCAGATTTAAACATGTTATTTTTGCGATCTCAGACCCCCTCTCTCTTTACCTCTAGGCAAAGTAGAAAAAAATCAAACACAATACACACAGTAAAATTTACTTAAAAAAAAGTCCGAGTCTGATGTCAGATTAAACTACCTTGACCAAACACTTAAACCTGAAGCGACACACAAGGACAATCAGACGAACAGACTGACATACGCACAGACGAACAGACGCATAGACCAGAAAACATAATGCCCACAAATGGGGCTTAACAACAAAGCCGGGTCACATTTTAAAATTTACACTTCATTTTTACGCATGATTATAAAGCTATTCAAATTATAACCTTTCAAAAGGAAACAGACATGTAGCATGCTTACAGACTTCAGGCTCTTGTTTCTATGCATGGAAAGGTCAATTATCCCTATATATATATATAACTCGTCTAAACATCAACCCAACAATGTTAGATCTGTAAATTTGCTTTCGCAAATTTTTGGTTCTTCCCTCGCCGGGATTCGAACCCATGCTACTGTGATATCGTGACACCAAATCGCCTGCACTGCAGCCGTCCTGCTAGACCACACGACCACCTGGGCTCTCAATAAAAGAGCTTTCGGTGGCCATATGTTACCTTTCTTCGTCAGTTTTAATCTAGCGATGTACTATATATATATATATACATTTGCAAATTTACAGATCTTACATTGTTGGGTTGATGTTTAGACCAGTTGTATATGAATAATGTACACAGCCATGTATCACCATCACTGCTGGTGATCCAATGAATAAATCTGTTGTAGAGTTGTCACAGGCTCAGGCGTACTTATATAATAATATATACATGTTTATACGGATATATGGATAGTCTACATTATGCCGTTTCCGTTTTTTTACCATCAAATTTTATAGAACTTGTTCTCTATACACATTACCCACAAAGACACATCCAATTGGAATATAGGTAGTTTCATTTTTCGAAATAAATATCGTGTTTCTCGCCAATTATGGAAATTTAAGTAAAATACCCCCCCCCCCCTTTTCGTTACATTAATCATGGATCTGACCCTAATACCAGAGAGAGAAGATTACCCTATTCAAACAACAAATTTTGAATTTATAATTAGCAAAAACATCAGAAATGTACAGATTTTGTTATATTGAAGGTCTATCTAAAATTTCATAATTGTCCTCAATGTTGTTATTGACTCCCTTACACATGAAGTCTATTGCTGTCGGATTTTTGAAAGAAATTTAACTAGATATACGGAAATATAATTAGGAATACACTTAACATTCATAAACAAAAAAATAAGTTTCTATAGGTATAAGAATGTATAAACTAAACTTTGTCAGATGAAAAGGTCCAATTTGGACGGCAAATTTCAGCTTTTTATTGTTCCGCTTGGCTATGAAAAATATAAAATAAACTATCGCACCAACCTTGCACCAAAAAGATTTTTTATCCGAAGTTTGATATGTATAAACTTGTCAAAATGTTAAAATTTCTAATTGGTGCAAGCATGGTGCGGTGGTCAAAATTTAGAAAAAACATCAAATTTTCGGTATTTTTACTTATTTTCCCAATTTTGACGTCATTTGCACCTACCATTGTGACTTCATTGAACCTTTGTTAGTTAAATAAAAACATTTTTTTTAAATAATTTACTCATATTCTAATAATTTATGGAGAAAAATCTGCTCTGTTAGAATGTTTTATTATCTTGTAAATCTGGGGTCATTTTAGGCCATTAAAGCCCCTACTCCTTTTGGTGATTTTTTTTTTATTTAGGAAAGCAATAAATTACCTTTAATCACAAGAAGTTTACAAGTTTTATGATTGATGGCTAAGGTTAAGGGAAAGATAAGATTTTCAATGTTTCCTTTTAAACTTCGTTACTTGATGTGATTTTATTTAATTAGGTGAATACAGAGCCAATGTATGTGATGGTACTTCATCTGTGTGTACACCATGTCCTGAACGTCTACCTAGCTGTATCGGTCAGACAGATGGACATCACATGTTCCCTGGACGGTCATGGTTGAAGGATTATATAGTTTGTATCAAGGAGAGGACAATAGTACAGAAATGTAACTCTGGTTACTTCAATCTACGTCTTCATCAGTGTACTGACAATGTTGGTGTCAGTGAGTAAATTAATAGTCATTTAATGCAAAAGGAAAATGCTTTGTTGATTCTAGTTTATGAAACTAATACTATGGAATTTCAAAGCAATTTAGACATTGCTTCCTTATAATATAAGAAAAATTGATAACATACTTTGAAATCAGTCTAATTGTAATAGCTAGTTTAAGTCTTACATGTTTATTTAGTTGATATATATTTAAACATCATTTTTTTTTAATTTTGGAGTAAAAATTTGGTTTGCTAAAAGCTCAATATCTCAAAATTTTGTTTTCAAAAGATTTTACCTCATATAAATGTTTTTCAAAAACTACTCTAAATTACAGTGGTATGTATGTTATGTTGTATTTTCATCTTGATTTATTTATTTCAGCTGACATCCCCTCCTACTGTAGATCTTACCCAGGTTCTATCCTTCCCCACCCTACTGACTGTGCCAAGTACTTCAGATGTCCGACTAATAAGTTTGATACCATTACTTACCAGGAGGAATGTACCTACCCAGATTTATATTCCACAGTGTCACATTCTTGTCAGAACTTCACAGCTGTATCTTGTGGTAACAGACAGGAGCCACAAGCTCCATGTAAGATATCTATATAATTGGGGAAAAAATGATGGGATGCAGTCTCAAAGAACACTATCAAAAATTAAAATATGGGCAAAAGAATAATGTCAGGAAAAGATTGAATTTGGTAATGACCAATGGATATTTTAGAGACCCTCTCTGTTATGCAATAATATATATAGCATATTTTATTGAGAGCATCTGTTAAATAAACATATTTGTTTTTTACTTGGGTGCGATTTTGACTCCTTTTCATTGAAACAAGAATCCAATATTTTATATACATTCTTGGGACCTTAATAAAAATTCCGATGTTAATTTTAGGTGAATACAGCCAGAATCAATGTCAGCCAGGCGATATGAATTGTCTCCCATGTTCACAGAGACTGTTCAGTTGTAGAGGTCTACCTGACGGTAACAATGCTGTCACTGGTCATCGCTGGTCAGACCAGTACGTCACATGTTACAGAAACAGGACAGTCAAGGTCAATAAGTGTGCCTCAGGAATGTTTGATCCTCTAAAGAGAGCATGTGACAACCAGATTGATAAAGGTATATAAAAGCAGAAACAGAGCAAATCATTTAAATAAAGTTTGTACAACTGAAAAAAAACAGACATACTAAACAAATCTTTCTGAAAAAAAAAGGGTAAAGGTTTGGACCAAATTAGATATGATGCTTGTTAAATTATAGAATCTCATTTTGAAAAGTTAATATTTATGAAAGTATGTAATTTAAAAAAAAAAGAAGAACCATGAAAAACAATACGATTTTGTATTTTAGAACCATGTATTGAAGGACAGACAATTCTATTGCAAAAAAAAAAGAAAAAAGAAAAAACAGTATTTCTTTACATTACTCAGGAAACTAAAAAGCTGTACAAAAGCTGTACAATGACCTAAAGTTTGTTGTATCTTCATTTGAACTTTGGTGGGAAATTATCTCATTTACAATCCTACCACATCTCCTAATTTTTATAAAGATTGACTCACACAAACACCATAAGTATAAGGATTAACCTCAAGTGATCAAGAAGCCGTTCCTGTTCTAGTAATGACTGCTGTCCAGCTGCTCATCACCTATAAAAGTTTGACTATTATTTGAAATTGTCATAAACAACAAGATGAGGATGGGCTGTGGTAACTATTTGGAAAGTAGTTTGAATCCTGGTATAATTTCATGGAAATATATAAACTATGAATTCTATTTCAGACAATATAGATGAGTATTGCAGGACACACCCAACTTCTGTGTTACCCCATCCAAACAATTGTGCTCAATACTTTAACTGTAGAGACAGAAACAGCAAGTTTGGCCATTACCTAGAGGAATGCACATATCCCAAACTGTTCTCATCTATAACAAAGACATGTTCTAACTTTACCACTGCTAGATGTGAAAAAAGATTTGTACCTCAAGCTCCATGTAAGTTATTTCAAACTGTCTCTATTTTGCTAATTCAAATATTGATTCTATGAACCTTAAGAAAAGATTGAATCATAACTGTTCACTTGCACATTCTTAACCATAGAGCACAAATGTTGCCCTAAAATATATACATATTACTTGCATATTGTGTGCTCTATGTATGATTTTAGTTCAATATTGCTTCTAAAACTATCCTTTTCTTGTTAAGGATATGAAAATGGCCCATTTGAAGTCACATTCAAATTATATCTTCAAAGCATTGCAAATATTCTTATTTTCTGATAGACTTATATTCCTTTGAAGCTAAAAGAATTGGATTGTTTTAAATTATGATCATGCAATGTTTTCCTTTTTATTGTATTAATTGGGCCCAATAGACCCTAAAATATACCTTCTTCTTTTTAAAATTATTACAAAAGTATCTTTTTTTGTAGGTGAGTACATGCAAAACCAAAATATTGGATCAATAAAGCAGACAGTTTCCTGTCCTGAGAGATTACCTTCTTGTATTGGGTTACCAGATGGAAGGAACATGTTCCCTGCCAGGAAATGGAAGTCAGACTACATCATGTGTTACAGGAACAGGACACTGACTGTATACCATTGTGATTCTGGTTACTTCTTTGATCCTTACACAAGGATCTGTGTCAAGTATATTGATACTGGTATGTATTCCTCACCATTAGATCTTATTTTACTTACAAATATATATATGTGAAAAGAAATTCTTGAAAAATTGCAGCTGCAAAAATCAATAAAAATGGGTTGGCAATTTTTCAAAAACTTCAATGGTTAATCAAAAATATATTATATTGATACCTTTATAGATATAAGAAGATGTGGTATGAATGCCAATGAGATAATTCTCCATCCAAGTCACAATTTGTAAAAGTAAACTTTCAAAGGTCAAAGTATGGTTATCAACACAGAGCCACACTGACCTGCCCACATTAAAGGGCTCCAAAAATGACTAGTGTAAAACCATTGAAATGGGAAAACCAACAATCTAATCTATATAAAAAATGAGAAACACTTATGAACCACATAAAAAAACAACAACCACTGAACATGTGGTTCCTGACTTATAAACTACACTCAGATATCCTATTCAAAAAGTGTCCTGAAGTTCTGTTTATAAGTGATTTTGATATATTTCAGTACACATGAAGGAGTTCTGTCAAGCCAATTCCAGCAGTGTGATGCCCTCCATGACTAACTGTGCCCAGTACTACACATGCCAAGACTACATGAAAGGTTCCATGCTGAGAGAATGTAGTTATCCTGATTTATTCTCTCTTAGTACCATGTCTTGTCAGAGATTCTCATTGGTTAATTGTCAACAACGACCACAACCACAGGCACCATGTATGTAAAAAGGGGACAAAGTTCCCTATAATAGAAGAAAAATCAATAAAAAAAAATATATATATATAATTTCCAAAGTACTAATGAACTCAAAATTCTGAACTTTTTTTTTCTAACTTTTTTATATTCCAGTATTTGCGCAGAAATAATTTCGTTTTTGTGGTCTCGTTTTGTCATGAAACTTTTAGTATTCCTTACAACAGGACCATTATTGGAAAGGGTACGGTAATTCGTTTCTTTTTGAAAAGTAAAATATGTTAGAATTAAAAAAGAATAATTGACACAGACTTCGTTCCCTTTCACAGGTAATGACTGCCTTATATTAGTACATATATCATGTCTTGTCAGAGTTTCTTATAAACTAAATATGTATTGCTATAAGGATATTAAAACATTAGATCCTACATTTTGTTGATATTTTGTACTTTTATATTGACATCGCACAAGTGAATGCTTAAACTGTTAATGAAGTCTTAATACTAAATCCTTTGGATGTGTACTGATTGATACTTTATTCTGTGTAAGCATGATTTATTTAATAGTTTCAACTGGCTTTAAACTTGCTTTCAGTAAATGCAAGTACTCTTTGACTGTACTTTGTGTCTTTTTTTATTGTTATTTTTTTTGTTGTGCTTCATTCAAATCTGATGATTTAAGCCATTTACTACTTAAAGAACAAGCTATTGCAAGAACATTTCGTTGAATAAGGTTCTTCTTTTATGTAAAAGTTTTTAATTTAAAAGAAATTTTTTATGATAACTACTTTTAAATCAAGCATGAATCCAAGATGTCCTCTCTCATATATTGGTTACTTAATGGTTAGTTTAACAGTGGGCATCATCAAACTTAATCAGTACTTTAAGGTAGGTAGATATAAGAAGATGTGGCATGAGTACCAATGAGACAGCCCTCCATCCAAGTCACAATTTACTAAAGCAGACCATTATAGGTCAAAGAACAGTCCTTAACACACAGCCTTGGCCCACACCAATCAGCAACCTGTAAAGGGCCCAAAAATAGCTAGGTATAAAACCATTCAAACGGGAAAACCAATGCTTTAAAACCACTATAAATTTTCTGGATAACTTTACAGGTGAATATACAGGGAACCAGTGTAGATCTGGAGACACCAATTGTAAACCATGTTCTCAGAGACTGCCAAGTTGTGTTGGACGACCTGATGGAAATGTGCCTGTGATTGGTCAATATTGGTCACCTGACTACTTGGTGTGTCTCAGAAACAGGACAATATCAGTGACAAAATGCCAGAGAGGATTATTTGATCCTGTTAATAGAAGATGTACTCTGCTTATTGATTTCAGTAAGTTTGTTAATAATATAGGGTTATTGCATGAATATTGGGCAATATTGTCCCGAGTTGAATTTTATATTACACGAGCTTGCGAGTGCAATATATGTTCTATGAGGGACAATATTCATGCAATAACCCTTTTATTGTATAGCAATATAATATTTGAAAGTAAAAACTTGTTTAAACTAAGATTTTGTCATTGATGACGTCATGAATTTTAAAGATTTATTGCACTAGTGCAATATTAAAATTTATTGCATGCTAACTTTTGGTTACTTTCTGTGGGAAATATTATATTGCTATGCAATGAAATTAGATATTTTAGAAAGATGTCTGATAAAAACATATTCATAAACTGTTACACTTTCACCAATACACTTTCAATGTTTATAAAGAATAATACATCCCTCAGAATGTAAAAATATGTTACTCCTAGATGATTAAAGTGAAACATGTTTTAAACAATCACAAGTCAATTATTTACTGTTTTAGTACTTGGAAAATAAGTTTTAATTGAAAGTATAGGTAGCTCTTTTAGATTCATATGAGCTACAGTACAGGTAGGGACTTATTTTTATGGAAGCCTTAATCCGTCTAGATGTCAGACTGGTCGGACAGTTGTCCCAGAGTAATAAACACCTGCTGTGCAATATCCAAGTGGAAGGTCGTAAATCAATCTGTACCAGCTTGATTAGAATTAAATTTTACCTGTACAGATATATTTGTATTTATGGAGAATAGATAAATGTAAAATATTGTTTTGTATTCAAAGAGAAAGAATTGAAATTAAAATTAAATATAAGAATTTAAATTAAAAATGGAATATTTAGAATTAAAATTGAAATTGAATATCATGAATGTTGGATTTTTTTTTTTATAATTTGAAAATGAAATAAAGACGATTTTTAACAATTTATTGTGTTGTCAATTATTATAATAGTTTTGTGCCAATAAACTATTTTGTATTTGCATTTGCATTTGTAAACCGTAAATATTTCATCTAATTCAAAATAATAAGCCTAATAACAACCAAGACTGTTTTCAATCGAAGTTTAAATCAAATTGTTGAGACATCAATCCCGTAAATTATACGAGTTTTCATTGATGGTTATATTATTTTCCCCTTTTAACGTCCTGTTCCTTTATATGTTATTATTAGAAAGACAATTTTAAGTATAATGCCAACATATCGTATTTATAAAATATGTATAGGCATTGTGAAAGTTATTTTCCTTTTGATACAACTTTCCCCGTCGGAGCCTCTACATCAATTCACACCTGTCAATCATTTCTCGCAAGTAAAACATTTTGGTCAGACAGATCACTCGTGCTTTCTATTTTGACATATTTCCCGTTTATCTCTTTGAAAGTCAAACAATTGGTTTCTTTAAATACAATATTTATAACGCCGTGATCATATTTCGATTCCTATTTTTTATTTAACAAAAAATTGTTGACAATCGAAATATTGCCTTCTATTTTCATGTCTCAGTCGACTCTTTTATGAAAATCGCTGGTGTTTTTATTATAAATATATTTTACGAATCGATACACGAAAATCCAAATTTAACCTTATATAGTTTATTGAATAAATGCACATTTACACCCCAATGGGGCTGAAGGTTAATCGTACTATTCATGATCAGCTGTCTTTACTTTTTCGTCGTACTTCTAGTCATTCTATAGCTCGCGCAGTCCGTAAGAATTTTTAAATCGATGTTGTCCGAAGTTTAAAGGAGTTCTCCAAAGTAGAATATTTAAATGGGAATCCGGGAAATGACTGATAAAAATAAAACAAAAAATAGTTAAAAGAAGACTAAATCTTGTTTTGATTTTACATGTATGTAAATCGATTAAATTTCTATTCTGGTCAATCGATCAAGAGCCTCAAAACTAACGCACAATACTGTCAATCATTCCACATCAAATTTAATCATGAATGGATTTTTCCACGGTCGTTCAGTAAGGTCACCTGAGTTTACTGTAACGACATTTCCCGCCATATAAGAATCTCGTGCAGTGGACAAAATCGATCTTTAACATCTTTTATTAGCATTCAATAATATTGTGAGTGGAGTCAAGTTAAAGTTCAACCACGTGCACACGCTGTTAATCACTAATATGTGTATCATGCAATTATCTTTTCACGGCAATTTTTTCTTAACAAATTGCTGTTAAAAATATATAACATACAAGTTTCCTTTTTTACATGGATTGTGCGTATATTAATATTACGCAATTAATTTAAGTTCGGGATTTCGGGATTAACACTTCGGGATCTGGGAATTCTTTTTTTCGCGATGTCGGGATTTTGATTTATTTAAATTCGGGACCTTGGGACTTCGTGTTTTTAAGCCCGGGATTTCGAGATCCGGACCCTATTTACCCCCTACCCCCAAATGCAGATCAATTATATAAATTTAACATAATGAACAAACACGGAAATCTTAAAATAAACTTATGTCCGGGAAGAATCAATATCTTCTTCTAGTGTTATTATTTGCGTTATATTTTATTGATACATCTCCAACTTTGAAGTTTCGGACAATAAATTGTTTACAGTAAAAAGTAAAAACTACAAAGAATCAGCAAGCTACTAAATAATATACAAGTATTGCTCACTGTAATTATTTTTTATATCTCGGAATTGAATATTAAATACATATTATAGAAATATTTTGCATGTGGCCGCGTCAAACTAACCCTGGAGACAGCATTCTGCTAATGGATTTACGAGTAAAACAAAAATAACCGTAAGCTTCCAGAAATAGAATACATGTAAAAATATTTATGTTTGAAATTTTATGCAAACAAATAAGAAACAGATACAGAAAAAAAAAATAAACAAGAAAGAACATAGAACAAAAATAATTTTGAGGAACAAATTAGAAAATAAATAGCAGTTGAAATATAAAAACCATAATTAAAAAAATAGGCTATTTTTATTAAAACAAAGTTTTCTCCAATACTTCACCTGTAAAAATATTTTATGTCAAAAACGATGTAATCAATAAAGTGACTGAGAGGTTAAAATTACAGGTAACCTGATTCTGAAATCAGTGAACCGTAATTCTAGCAGCACGGATTAAGATGAAAGGACACATATATTGCCAATCACACCTGGATTTGTTGATTAATGACCATACTACCTACCATAAAAATGTCCGATTATTGATATCCGACTAGACGGATTAAGACATCCATAAAAATAAGTCCCTACCCGTACTGTATATTTTGCCTTATTAGTACCAGAAACATATTGTAAGCAACGACAGTGTTAATTGATGTATTTGTATTATTTCTCTTCAATTGTTTATACTTTTTGTGCTCTGTAGGTAATATTGTAAGTATATGTAAAGCCAACCCAACTCTAAAGTTTGAGAATCAGCAGAACTGTGCTCAGTACTATGACTGTTCCAAACCCAGCACAGGATATCTAGTGGAATGTAAATACCCAGATCTCTACTCTACTGTATACCAGGGATGTAGAACTTATAGAGATGTTAACTGTGGGAAGAGACCAGAACCACAAGCACCTTGTAAGTGGAAAACAAAGATAAGAGGCATTTTGTTTTTTATGATTTTTGGTTGAAAATAAGTTTATGTTTAGATTAAAGTTTATATTTCATTTTGTTCTCAGGGTTGTATAAAACAAATGAAACCGGTTTGATATACAATACATACCATTCAGTTCTTTTAATCTGATCACTGCAACACTAAGGTCGAATATTTTCATTGATAAAACAACCTTTCATAGATCTTATGATCCACAGTTAAATTTTCAAACTATCATAGAAAAACATCAGATAAATTGATTACTTTGAATTTAACACAGCTCTTTTTATAAGCTAGTTTTACAATAATTGAATTCTCTGTAGGTGAATATAGTCAGAACTTGTGTAGACAAGGGGATACAACGTGTAAACCATGTCCTGAGAGACACCCAAGCTGTGTAGGACTACCTGATGGACGTAATGCCATCTTACCCTGGACTGATCATTATGTAGTATGTCTGAAGAACCGTACTGTGTCAACAGGCAGATGTACTTCTGGAGTATTTAACCCAGTGGAAAGACTTTGTATAGTTAATCTACATCCAGGTAAATTGAATACTTTGTCATATGCTTGAAAAATTTTGACAGAAAATATTATTGAAACAGAATTTTCTTTTCTTTTCAAATTAGTTATATAGTTGACTTTGTTTAGGGTGAAATTGTATAATATGGACATTTTGTATGTTAGTAGATATATCTTTATATTGAGAATAATTGAGTTTTTCTAATAACTTGTTTATATTTACAGGAGACCTACTGAAGTATTGTCAAATCAATCCTCATGGTATAATAGCCAGTTCCCTGAACGCTGCTCAGTACTTTGATTGTTCTCAATACAACTCACCAAATGGTCATTATCTGATGGAATGTCCTTACCCACAGCTATTCTCCACTGTCAGCTATAGATGTGAAGAATTTGTCACAGTAACACCAGACAAAAGACCTATACCACAAGCTCCATGTAAGATACTATTTTACTATATCAAATAAGGAGATGTGGTGTGATTAACAATGAGACATTAGACAATAACTATGATTATCGGTCGTCCCCCGGTCTATATCACTCTGTTCAGCTCTTAATATTATTCCATATCATGTCTTTGTGACGTCAAATACGTTGACCCGGCCTTAATAACTTTGACCCGGACATATCAGCGACGTCATAATGTTTGAACCGACGTTAATAACTTTGACCCGAACTTATCAAGTCATCTTCTGTTTGCTGGTGAAACAAAGAAAACACTTCTGAAACAAGCAAATATAGCCCGATAAATCGATTATCAGATTATCTGCATAATGATATTGTAAAATATCAGCTGCTTGGCATTATATGAAGGCTTTTTGATCTCGTTCGCTACGCTCACTCAACAAAAAGCTTCATATTATGTCTCGCAGCTGATATTTTACGATATCAACATGCAGATAACCTGATAATCGGTACATAGTTATAAGTTTCAAATGTATTCTTTGTTAGTAAAATGTTATTGGATACAACCTGCTTGTATGAATTTTCAATAAATATAATGGATGCCATTAAGCTGGTTTGGCTAATACAAATATTAATTGTCTCATTTTGTGCATGGTCAGGATAAGTTTTTAATTATTGCAGAGGTCAGCAGCTCTTTAATCAAGGTCACTAGCAGGATGTAGTAAAAACTTGCATTGACAATTAGGACAATAGGTATGACATTGTTCAACTTCCTGTGCAGTTGGCACCCAAATTTTGACCCGCTAGCCCCTTAAATAGAATTGCTTTTTGGCTTATTTAGTGTTATATCTATTTTTTATTCGAAGGTGAATATCTCCAATATCACTGTCGATCAGGTGACCTGACTTGTACTCCATGTGACACTGTCCACCATTCATGTATTGGTGTACCTAATGGGGACCAGGCTATTACATACAGGAAATGGCAGGCACAATATGTTAGATGTTATCAGAACAGAACATTAGAGGAGAAGGTCTGCCAACAGGGTTTGTTTGATCCTGTGAGGAAGACATGCTCAGATACTGTAAACACAGGTATATTGTTTGGTTTATACAAGGTGTTAAATCCTTTATTGCATTTGTATGTGTAAATTTGAGAATGGAAATAGGGAATGTGTCAAAGAGGCAACATTCCTAACAAAGAGCAGATAACAGCCGAAGGCCACCAATGAATCGTCAAAGTAGTAAGAAAATCCTGCACCCCAAAGTGGGCGTCAGCTGGCTTCTAAATAAAATGTGTACTCTTTCAGTGAAAATGGACATCATACTAATCTACAAGACATTTATGTTAATTAAAAATGAAAAACATACAAGACTTACAAAGACCAGAGGCTCCTGACTGTGTGTACATGTTTGTGTGTTTTTGTAACATTGATACTACCTCTGAAATCACATAAAGAAGACATTACAAAACTCTATTTCTTTTGGACTTTTGATTGAATACCAATTTTATAACTATTTTGGTTACAACTAGACAGAACTTCTTATGAATGATAAAGCTATAAACCTCACTAAAACTAATATAAACTAATTTGAATATTAAGCAGAATCACAACTCTTTGTGTCAAAAATTCCAATAGGGAACATATATTACATTATTGTCATAATAAACCAATTTTCACAAAATTTAGTCGTGGTATCTATGATTAGTTTATTTTCAAGACGTTTTGGCCAAGAGGACCAATGGCCAAAACGTCTTGAAAATTAGTTTATTACTACATTAATGAATCACAACTGACTAATCTGAAATTAAACTTATTTATAACGAACTGAATTATCTTCAAAGTATTGCAATGTCAGGATTAATTTGTGATGTCTCATAAGATAAACTACAGTAAGACCAATTTGCAGCAAATATGCAATACCAATATGACTAACACAATAACTATAGCAATTTTATTTATATTTTAGATCAAATAGATGTTTACTGTCAGCAGCACCCACATGCAATAGTAAAACACCCAGGAGACTGTGCTAAGTATTATAACTGTGCTAATCTTAACTCACAGTATGGCAGATATATTGAAGAGTGTCATTATCCAGAACTATTTTCTACCTTAACATTAAGATGTGAACACTTTGGAAATGTTGTTTGTAAACCACGACATGAACCTCAGGCGCCATGTAAGTAGATAATTGACTCAGAGGTAACCAAGTGACTAACCTAGTGCAACTCTTACTCATAGGTTTATTTTGTAAAGTACATGGTGTCCTAAATTTGGTTATAATTATGTTTATGATAATTATCTTACTAATTTCACTATGAGTATGTTTATGATAATTATCTCACAAATTTCACTATGAGTATGTTTATGATAATTACAGTATCTCACAAATTTCACTATGAGTATGTTTATTGATTTTTTTCATTTATAGATTAAAACAATTGCTTTGTAAATAAATAAAAAAATATCAATAGAAACAATGATTTATAATAATCAGAGGCGGATTTAGGAGGGGCAGGGGCCCGGGCACCCCCTTTTTAGGAAAACATTTGGTTGCTTATATAGGGAATCACTGAAGCGTGACTAGAGCGGGCCCCCACTTACAAACATTTCTGGATCCGCCACTGATAATGATAAAAAAAATCATCATATTCACAAGTAAAACTGAAAATGAGGAAACCCAAATCATCATTCTAATAAATTATAACATGATTTCAAAGCAATATTTAACCTTGATAATGAATAGATAAACCAAAACTTTGTAATACTTTCACTGTTATTGCTCTCAGTAAAAGCTTTATTAGAATCATGGACATTCCAGCGCTTTCACATTTGATCTTTTATTTCAATCAAATAAATGGTAATTGTTGCCTGAAATTAATTATTTACTTTGGAACCTCTTTCATGTTTGAAACAAATTGTTGAAAGCGCTGTCATATTTGACCTTTTATTTCAATCAAATAATTATGGTATATGTTGCTTGAAATTGATTATTTGGAACCTCTTTCACATTTGGAAAAATTGTCAGAATTACTAATTCTTTTTTTCATCTGAAATGAAACTGCTTTTCAGTTGATTTTTGTTTGGTGTTGAAAAGTCCATAATTTGCAAATATGACATATTAAAAAGGATGAAGACTAACCAAAAAAAAGAAAATTTAATTAATTTGGCTTTACTATTTTTACTAAAATTACTTAAGCATTATTTTAGTCTGTCTGTATAATTATGTTACATTATAATTCATATTGAAGCTTTATCAGCATTAACCATGAGATGTTTAAAGAAGTTGATAGTTTTGCTGTAGTTATTCACTGAAATCCTCTCATTCTTACCATGAATTCTTTGTTCATCCCCGGGATCATTAACGAGGGGACTAAATCGGTAGATATTGTTTGTAAACATATGGTATCTTGAAGAACTACTTTCTATAGGAAATATAGCAGGGGAAATCAGATATGGTTGAAAAACTTGCTGGATACTCCTATAAACTGTCTGATATCCAAAATGGCCATCACCATAAGGTGACATTGATGCTTTCCTACTTCTGTACATGGTTGAAATCTCAACTCTTTTGTCATTAATGACTGTTCGGAAATGATTTATTACATCACTGACTGTCTGTGATGGATGGACATGTATTGTCACATGGGCAGTGACATTCTCAGCTATTTGATATTTCCTTATGTTCATTTGCTCAGTATAAATGTTAGTGACATTATGTACAGATCTAATCATGGCATTCATTTTTGGATTAATAGATAACATAGTTGTTATAATTGGTTTAAACAGCCATATATTGCTCCACAATATTTTAAACCATATATTCATGACAGGGGCCATCTTTTCCAACATTTCGTTCTCCGGTCCCTGTCCCAACATACTGGGATGTTTGTGATTTTCAATCTTGGCAACTGCCTTGGCTAATACACCATATGGAGTAGGTCCAAGACGTAAGGCAGAGTGACCACCTAAACCTCTGACGGTCAGAGTTAGATCTAGTATAGAGTTTTCTGTAACTCCAATAAGTGCTATGCCACTTACTTCACCAGCTACTGTAGAACCTTGATCGAGAATAAACTCAAGTTTTTTCAGTCCACGGTCTTGTAACAATTGGCTAGCTGCTGTGGCTCCATTTTGGCTGTCATTTCCTTTATCATGAGCGAAAGAAATATATAATGTCCTTGATGGCTTGAAACCATGTGCTAGTAAGTCATCCAAAGCTTCAAGTATTCCCATTACACCATTCTTAAAATCCATTGTTCCTCTGCTATAAATGTAGCCATCTTTTATCTTCCCTGAAAATGGCGGCAGAGTCCAAAAACTAGGTTCTGCTGTGGCAACATCTAGATGTCCTAATACCATATAAGGTGTCAAGCTTTTATTTGACCCAGATACTGTGTACAATAGACTGTAGTCTGCTACTATCTCCATGGTGACATATTTTGATTTATGAATTGTTTTGAAACTTTCTTGTAAGAATTTTATCATGTTTGAAAACTCTCTTGATTCCCCTAATACTGTTTTAAACTGCAATGCTTGTTGAAATCTACTGATAACTGTGTCACTAATAACAAAATCCTGTTCCTCTGATTGAATATATTTACATGGTTTAATAGATTTATATCCAATCGCCAATGTTCTAACAGTGACATATGTAATAACACCACAGCAAAATGTTAAAAGAATCAAAATAGTGGTATGAACAATATTCTCTAATGATGCATTATTCAGTAAGAAAAGTGGTAAAGATGATACAAATGGCAGAATGTCCTCCATGACAACCTGTTCTCTCTAACGCCCAGAAAATATTAAATATAGTATATATATACTATCAGGAAGCATGTTCTTAACGCTGATCAAAAGTAGCCCAAAGCATGTATCATTTTGATAGAATAAGATGTATAACATAAATAATATGACCTCTAAGAGTCCTACAACTAGTATGGTAATATTTGCCCTTGAACAGATTTATAATTGGGAATAGATATGTTTCATTACCAATTTCACTTTAATCAGTAAGTGTGGGACAGATGTTTTAGAGGTTATTTTCAAAAACACTACATGTATTTTAGAAGGAAAGAGTACCAGAGCAGCTAATTAGCAAAGGAAATTTCTTCTCAAGACAGATATTTTCACAAATATCTGATCTGAACATGATATATCTATTAAATACACCAAATATGAATACAGATATCATTAACTTAAACCTCAAGATGTCATAGGGTTGCTGTCACATTACTATAATGGTATAACCAACATCCCAATTTTATTTCTATTCTCTACAGGCGAGTATCAACAGAATTTATGTAAATCTACGAACACTGGCTGTACACCATGTTCTCAGAGGATTCCCAGCTGTATAGGACTACCTGATGGCTTCAATCCTATTCCAGGCAGACTATGGTCTAAAGACTATGTCCAGTGTGACCGTAACAGGACAATACATGTTCTACACTGTAAACAAGGATACTTTAGTCCTCAGGAGAAAGCCTGTGTTGCAGCTATCAAGTCAGGTATACAATTCTAATACACTGCATTTAAATACAATTTAAAGGTGTTTAAAGATGAAGAAAAATAGACTGTATATTTCAGGGTTTGACATTTACTTTTTTATCAACCTGACCCTTCAGCCATGTGGCCATGAAATTGTTCTCTTTTTCAAATGAGAATACTACTTGAACCAATATTTTTATACTTGCTTGAAGAAATTCTAAAATGTTATAAAGAAATGCAATCCTGGAACATCTTACCTGGAGGCTAAGATCAGTGATGTCAATGATTAAATGATAAATGTCATACGCACATGTGAGATAATGTTATAAGTCAAAAATCAGATTTTGCATGATGTATTAATTACTGTATGTTTTAACTAGATAATTTTTCTTAATGAAGAAAGTTTGTTGACAGATAAATTGGGATAAAAAAAGCTACAAATAAAAACACAATGTTAAGAGTATATTTTAAAAACCTTAAAAACAGAAAGTAGTAAAATATGTATGGTTATACTTATAAATGACTTTTATTTCTTCTTTCTTTATATTTGTTTTGAGTTTTGATATGATATTACATAAAAGGATAACATGAACTTCTGAAGACATTGGACAGAAAAATAGACCAAACCAACACCCAACTTCAAAAATCCAAAACACATACAAAAACTTTACATTAAAAAACCATTCATCTTAATCTCCTTATAATTGACCAGGAGATGGGAACCAGTTCTGTAATACCAATCCAAGGATACTGATCAGAAGTTCTGACCACTGTGGTCAGTATATTGACTGTAGATATACCAGACGGATTGGTGGCTATGTTAAAGAATGTCCTTACCCTGACCTCTTCAACCCAGACACATTGGAATGTGGAGAGTTTACAAAAGTCACATGTGGAAAAGTTCCAGAACCCCAGGCACCATGTAAGTCAAATATGTTGTGGTTATATGTTTTATACTGTTGTGAAATTGAAAGTTATTGATAAAAACTACTGTCAACCTGAAACATAATTATTGTAAGAATTTACTGTTAATCAAGTAGGGTGAAAGGGAGGATTTATATGCATACTTGTATAAGGGTTTGAAATTTTACAGTTTTTTTCCAAAGGCTTATAGGAAAATGAAGTTCAATGTCAATAGTTTCCATGACACTGTCAGAATAGAAACAGACATCTTAATTGACTTTTCTTGGTTCAAACATTTGTGTAATGAGTGTTGTCTCAGCTTGTTGAAAGATAGATAAAGATAGTATTAATAATTTTTGGTTTGAATTTATTGTATTTTTGTACTTGAAGAGGTAGATGCCCTACACATACCAACACTTGTTTTTTTTTATAGGTTAATCTTTAACTTTCAAGTTTTGTATAATTCTAATGTTTATTGAATAATACTTGGTAAAATATTCTTGAACCAATATTGTTATGTACAATATGAATTCTGTTTTATAATGTTCTTGAATCTTTTTTTTTTTTTAAATATTTATTGCAACATGTCCAGAAAGCATGCTCATATATAGACTTTTGAGCCACAAATGTTTTATTATATTTTTTCTCCAGGTTCTTATGAGAAGAACTTATGTTTGGATCCCTATGAGAAATGTACACCATGTCCAGAACGTTTACCCAGCTGTGTTGGTTTACCTGATGGTGACAATGTATTTGCAGGAAAAGTTTGGTCACAACATTATGTCGTCTGCTACAAAAACAGAACTAAAACCATTAAACAATGTAGTTCTGGTTTCTTTGATCCTCAAAACAGGAAGTGCAGTTCTCAAGTGGGAACAGGTAATATTTTTTAAACCTTGAATCCACCATCCCTACCCCCAGAAAAAGTAAAGTAGTTAGGTATGATGGTCATTATAATTTTTCATATGTTTATATTAAAAAGAAGATGTGGTATGATTGCCAATGAGATATATCTCCACAAGAGACCAAATGACATAGAAATTTATAGCTATAAATGCTAAAAATCTTGGTACCATCTAAGAATATTTAAAAAAATATTAGTTAAGGTTTACCTGGACTAAATTATTTTGGCCACACTTTCAATTTTCATTGGATATAAAGCAGTTTGACAAACACTTATTTTACTCATTGAGAGCTTAATATTTCATGAACAATAGAACATGATTACTTCTTTACTTCTTTACTTTTACTGTTATATTTTTGTTGTTGTAAAATTATATAAGATCTCATCATATTTTCCAAGCGTTTATCATTTGAATGCATACTAATCTGACTTTATTTTATTTTTAGACAACATTGCAACATTTTGTTCACATCATCCTGATGCTAGAATACCAAATAAGGTGAACTGTGCCCAGTATTATGATTGTTCTAATATCAACTCTATTTACCAACCCTATTTACATGAATGTACCTACCCAAAGCTGTTCTCTGTGGCTACTCTGAGATGTGAAGACTTTGAGCAGGTGACTTGTGGAGCCAGGACTGAGCCTAAAGCACCTTGTGAGATTTTAAAAATTGCTTAGTTAATCATGGGACAACTAAAATAATATGCCTTCAGTAAACTTGGAATTCTTTAAAAAGTTTATTAGAAAATATTTGCATAGTTTATTATTGTCAAAGGTCTCTATATAATTTCCTGCTAAGTATGTGCATTTTATTGACATAATCCAAAGGAAACAATAAATGGGATTTTTTGTTTTAAGCACTTAGATAAGAATGTTTGATAAAACCTTATTTGTGTAAAAAAAAAAATTGACTTAAAAGGCAATTCTTAGATAAATAAATTCATAACAAGTCCCCTTTGTTAAAAATCTTTGATAAATTCTTAGAAGTAAGTCCCTGTACATAGCTTTTATTGTGTGTGTATAGGTCAGTATCTACAGAACCAGTGTCCATCAACTGACCAGTCCTGTTTACCATGTCCAATGAGACTACCAAGTTGTTTGGGACTACCTGATGGGGACAATGCCTATCCTGGACACAGACATTGGACCAAATATGTCAATTGTTACAAAGAAAGGACTCAGGAAATCAAAGAATGTTCTATGGGATATTTTGATGAGCAGACAAGGCGATGTCTGGTAGAACAGCACACAACTCCAGGTATGCAACCATCTATTTACAAAATTAGTTAGGGATTTAACGTAATGTTTTTTAAACTGAATTCTGTTAAGTAGTTATGTAGAATTAAATATTTCATTGGCAGTGGCAGAAATTTTCATAAGAAGTGCTAAGAGGGGCCACACTCCAGTCATGCTTCAGTAATTCAAATTAGAACAAATAGATTAACCAAGCCCCTTCCCCACCCAACCCCACCCCCTTAAATCTGCCTCTGGACTTTTCATCTACATGTTGGTTTGTATCGAGTAATTGATGCTATCGGTCACCTTGTACAAAAGTACTAGAAACAATGACAGAATATTATTTCAATTTAGGTGTTTTGATCTTGCTGTGTGCAGAAAAGGAAACACAACCCCTTCATAAATAAAAGAAGAGGTTATTTTTTGTAGAATTCTTACAAACTATGGTTAAAATGAAAGTTTTATTTGTAAAGAAGTATTACTCTTATTATATCAAAACATTTACAATACCATGATGTAAATTACACTTTATGAATTTTTTGGGTCAGAAGCATTTTCTTGATTGTGCTTTATCAGTATGTTTAAACTCTTAGGTATGTAAGCCAAGCATGTATAAGACCTTAACACATACAGAGAAATATAACCAAAAGGATAGCCAAATTGGTTTGTTATGAACATATTTCAGCATGTAGAATTTTTATGAAATGTTTTTTATTATCATGATTATGTATCAATAGATATAAAAGTTGAAATGAATATTATTATTTTTTTTAGGGCCAACTTGTGGTGTAGATCAGTTTGAATGTGACAATGGACAATGTATACAGATCACAGACAGATGTAATAATCAGTTTGACTGTTCTGATCGCTCTGACGAAATTAATTGTAAGTTGACATTACCATAAAATCTTTAGTTTACTAATGTTTAGTTAATAGAATGTAAACTCATTTTGTTCTTATGTTCAAACAAATAGAGATCAGGGGACAGTATAAAAGTATTTACCGTGTATTTCTTAGTATTTGTTGGAAACCAATTTTTTTCTGGATTTTGTTGTTACCGTTGAATCACAAATTTAAATGTTAAACAAATTGAAATTTTTATATAAGTTTTTTTGGCACTGGAAATCAAATATCCATGAAAACAAAGGCATTTCTCAATCCATGAAAATTGGTACCCACAAAAATAATGAATCCCAAGTTGATGTAAAGGTATGCGTCAATTGTCTATTTCAGGTGTAGTTAAGTCAGTTTGTCCTGAAGGAGAATGGAGATGTGATAATGGACAATGTTTAAGTCCTTTGTCACGATGTGATGGTCGTATACAGTGCAGTGATAAATCTGATGAGACAGGGTGTCATTATAATACAACACCTCGTAAGTCTGATTTCATGTCGATACAAATCACTGTAAACAAGCCTCAGTTTATATGGATTCAAGACATATGGCTTTATTCATGAATAAAGCAGTTTAATTGTACAGAAATATAAATTACTATAGTTTCTTTAATTTTGTTGTTTTGCTAAATTTTATAAAATCCTGTTGTAAATTTATACTTCATTGAACATTTAGAATCATGATTTCCCTATATGTCGAAATCAACGAAAATTGGTAATCAAAATTATGATAATGAGTTCATAGTTAATTGATAAATGTCAATCACAGAAGAAAAGTGGACATTTACAGATTGTAATAAGATCTATGTATCTAAACTAAAGCGTATTAAAATTTTATTTTTTAACATTTTCAAAACAGCCATTATCAAATTTCAGGTCCAGGTAAATACATGAACATATGTCATAACCAACAGAATGGAAGAGCTCCACATCCCACTAACTGTGCTAAGTATTACGACTGTTCTGACAAGTATCATCCAGTTCTACAAGAGTGTCCTTACCCGTTCCTCTACTCATCACTTCATAGGTCATGTCAGAACTTTGAATATGTACAGTGTGGACAGAGATATGAACCACGAGCCCCTTGTAAGTTTTATAAGATAAACATATGATAAAATATCCATGCACACAATACAAGTTTCTGGAGTAATGTTGCACAGTAGCTAGTCAGATATTGAATAACACTTTACGTTGAATATTGTTAATATTTTACTGCTTTTTGATAGTTGTGTCCTCTTAAAACTGGAATCATCTAAAAAATAATGATCTTAGAATGAGTTAATCAAGGATATTTGGAGAGATAAGTAACTACAAAATGTAGTAAAATTGAGAAAGGAAATGGGGAATGTGTCAAAGTGACAACAACCTGACCATAGAGCAGACATAGTATTTACATAGGCGAGTAAAATAGATGCTCATGAAAAAGATGTCATTTATTTGTTGTTTATGTTTCCATTTAGATATCTATTTCTATTATTTCCATTCCCAGAGATATTAACTGGTTTAATTGAGTAAACTTCTAGAAAACTGAATCTTATACAAAACAAATGTTTCTGCTTGACCAATTTCCCCTGTTCTTTTTCAGGTGAATTTGATCAAAACAAATGCAAGGCTCTAGATAATAAATGTGAACCCTGTATAGAAAGACTTCCAAGCTGTGTTGGTCTGTCTGATGGACATCATCCATTTGCTGGACAGCTATGGACACCAAAGTTTATCTTGTGCCATCGTAACAGAACCATAGAAGTAACTGATTGTCCAGATAACAAAAAGTTTGATCCTGACAGAAGATTCTGTGTTAATCCTACAATTGTTGGTAAGTCAATTTTTAGACATAAGGGTCTTGATACATACCTGGATTTTGGCATTAATATATAATTCATGGTTGATCTAAGTGTCTTCTTAGTTCATTTCAACATATCCATTAGGTCATGGTTGTTTCAATTGAATTTTGACTGATTCGTTAAGTCATGGTTGTTTAAAGTGGATTTTGACAGTTTCTTTAAGACATGGTTGTGCCAAATGGATTTTGATAGTTTCTTTTAGTCATGGTTCTTTCCAGTAGATTTTGACAGTTTCTTTGAATCATGGTTGTTCCAAGTGGATTTTGACAAGCTTCTAAAATCATGGTTCCCGCCAGTAGATTTTGACAGTACCTTCAATTCATGGTTGTTCCAAGTTAGATCAACACAATATCACAGGATGAAAACAGTCTTTGCATATACACTTAATGCTTAGAAATTATTTTGGAGTTGTGTTCAATAAGATACTGTACCTTGAAACAAGATTTATAATGAAGGAGAGAAATCATGATTGGCATTAGATGGATCTTTTTTAAAGAAATTTCATGGATGAATTTATTTATACAAAACATTGAATTGAATGTCTGAGTGTAGTCTAGGACTAATACAGATTATATGGTTTTGGGTGTAGTGGTTGAAAATGTTTTAATTGATTGTGGAATGCCTAACTTTGAAGTCTTATTTTACTATTTATCATTAAAAGTTTAAAAGTAGTTATAAATTAAATTACAAAATCATTAAAATTATTAACCATTATCCATTTTCTTATTGAGCATATTCTAACTTTTACACTTTCAATTTTAGGTAATGTTTTTGACTACTGTAAACATAACCCCACAGCAGTCCTCCCTCATCCAGACAATTGTGGACAGTTCTATAATTGTAGTAATATTTACACTTTACTGGGAAGTTATATTGAGGAATGTCCATATCCAAAATTATTTGATCTCAGCACCAGACAATGTAAATACTATACAGAGGTCAACTGTGGACAAAAGAGTGAACCTAAGGGACCATGTAAGTATAGGCCTAGAATCGGATTCATTTTAGATAAACATAAACAGAAAAAGATGCACAAAAAAAGAAAAAGAAACAATCGTGAGAATAAATTAAATGGTTCCAGTATGAAAATGTCAATGGTTCCAGTATGACAATGTCAATGGTTCCAGTATGACAATGATAATGGTTCCAGTATGACAATGTCAATGGTTCCAGTATGACAATGTCAATGGTTCCAGTATGACAATGTCAATGGTTCCAGTATGACAATGTCAATGGTTCTAGTATGACAATGATAATGGTTCGACAATGTCAATGGTTCCAGTATGACATTGTCAATGGTTCCAGTATGACAATGATAATGGTTAATATTAGAATAATATTGATTCTTTTAACTTTAAATTCAGGATTTGTTTTATTAATTTTCCACTTAACTGAAAATCTTATTTTTGAACTAAATCTCAAATCTTTTTCACAGGTGAATATGAACTGAACAAGTGTCATACATCAGACTGTACTCCATGTGAGGAGAGATTTGTCAGCTGTGTTGGTAAACCTGATGGGTCAAATTCTATACCAGGTGTAGAGTTATCTGCCCATTATGTCATGTGTAAAGATGGCAGAACAATCACACAAGAAGTGTGTCAATCTAATTATATATTTAGTCCTGTGTCAAGATCCTGCATACAGGTTGATAAAGGTAAGAAAGCAATTCAGAAAAACACTGTTCTTTGCGTGTATATGAGGCTTTACAGATATGTTACTCCCCCTTTCCCAAATAAAAAAAGGTGCTGCCATTTCTATGGGTCCTCTGATATCTTTTTAGATGAAGAATATTACTAGGCAGGAGTCTACATACAGATCTATTTTATTTCTTAAACAGGACAACAAACATGTCAAGATTCATTTGCATCAAAGTGCTTCACACAAAGTAGAGAGTTTAGGGAGTTTCCAAGTTATAAAGTATGTTCAACTAAAAATTAGAATTAATATTTTATGAATTCAATTCTGATTTGATATTCATGAATTGAAAACAATCTTTCTTTCCTTTTGATTGCAATGTGTGGCAAAACTTGGTCTGAATAATAATAATCCTATTTGTTTGTTTTTAATCTCAACAACGTTTCTGTCTAAATACCAAAATGTGATGTTGCCTACTTCCCTCCCCCCTTTTTTCCCCTTAAAAAAATAAAATAAAAATAAGAATGGTACTTTTCATATATTCATGATTTGCATTTAAAAAAAAAAAGATATCTTCAATGCGACCCATTATGATATTACAAATATTAAAAACAGTGTCCCTTACATTAGTCTTATTTATATCCCGAGAATACATTTTGATGGAACACTATTTATTTTGTAGAATCTTTAGATGATGTATGTGACAAGTACCCAGGTATAGCCAGACCTCACCCATACAATTGTGCCCAGTTTATAGATTGTACAACTAAACGCCCAGGCTTTGCTGTCACTAAATACATCAAAGAATGTCCCTATCCACAGATGTTCTCTACAGATACTCTGGAGTGCCATGACTTTGAAGATGTGACATGTGACAAAAGACACCAACCATATGCACCTTGTATGTACCATGAAATATTACTTTAGTTTACTGTTAAACTTTCAATTTGGGAAGATTTATCTTGTTTATCTCTACATAGTAAACCAGTACATTCAAAAATCTTGTCAGTTTTAACAAAGCATATAAAGCTGGCAATTATTTTCTTTGCAATTGACCAAAATGCCACTTGTAAGGCTATGCATATAATTGGACAAATTAACATTAGATGAATGAGAAATGGTTTTGTGCAGGAGAAAAGTATGCAATTATAAACCGAATTATGGTAATAAGTGGTATGCAATTAAGTGGAGTCGAATGTATTTGTATTTAATTATATCAAGAGTTCCATATTTATAAAAATTTAAACAGGATTTGTGAAGGAAACTTCGCCTGACTCAAACTGTTTCAATTGAGCAGTATGGATTTCAATATTTAACATTTTTTAATAACGAATTCCATAAAATTTTCTTCAAGAATTTTTTTAACACTTTTTGTTATTCTCAGCAACAGCAACAAAAATCACTACTTATGGCTCTTGTTAACCAGCATACCATATCATACTTTTTATACCAAAAAAGTCAAACACAAAAATCATGAATTTGTTATTTAAGTTAAAACAATATTTTCAGGTGAATATCTACAGAATTTATGTAGTGGTACTGATCCTAGTTGTATAGAATGTGTAGAGAGACTGCCCAGCTGTAGAGAGTTGCCTGACGGCAACAATCCAATACCTACTAAAGTGTGGACACAGTCATATCTGGTGTGTCATAAAAACAGGACCATGTCTGTAGACAAGTGTACATCAGGAGTGTTTGATCCTTACAAGAAACAATGTGTTAATGGTATGTACTATGTCAAAGTTTTGGTATTTAGTTCACGCTTGAGTTTTAATGTTTACATTTTTCCATTTTATGATATCACATTGAAATTGAAAAAAGCTTTACAGAATGTGCAATTAGATTTTCTCTTGATAACACATATGGAAGTGTGCAATTACAAAATTAGAATGCATCCCAACATGATTAAATTACAACCCCATTGTAGCTTTGTAACTTACAAGTGGAAACCAAGGAGACATGAGATTGTTTATAAAACCAAATTCTAATTGACAGACAAATGTTACCTAGTTTTTATATTCCTCCTCTAACAGGAGCATAACTATTTGTACCCTTAATGCTCTAACCCTTACTTGTAGAGCACTCTTATAAAAGATGAGTGGTTGTTGTTTCATCATAGAATAGAGAACAACTTAATATATATGGAACAGGTTTTAACTCAAATTTGTGTTTGAACACTTACACAGTACTCAGCAATTTTTTTTATTTTTTTTTACTATTTCAGACAAGAAGCCATCTGTATGTAGTATCTCCTCAGGATTAGTAGCAAAGGGAGATAATTGTGCCCAGTACTACGACTGTAGTAGTCCAGTAACAGAGTTTGGACAGTACCTACTGGAATGTCCATACCCACAACTATTTAATGATGATACACAGCAATGTCAACATTTCTCTCAAGTGGAATGTACATCTAGATATCAACCAAAGGCCCCTTGTAAGTTTGTTAAATATTTAGATTGGTAATTTGAATTTCATTGTTACCAGCAAATCTACAAAATTAGATACCATCAAATTATAATGAATATATTGCTTTATTTAAACATACCTGCCAACTTTCACGATTTAGGCGTGTACTACACGATTTTGACCCTTTGTCACGATTGCACGATCGTGTTCCTGAAAAACCCTCTAAAACACGATTTGGTGAAAATCTACACGAAAAATATTGTTGTTCCCGATTTTGAACTGTGTCCAATGGAGGAAAATCGTGTTCAGCCAATCAAATTGTGTGTTTCTCATGATCAAATTAATCAGCCAATCAAAAACGTTTTCTCTCAAGATTATTTTAACATGCTAGATATTGAACTTGTGTTGTATTTCTCTGTTTGTTGGTCAGAATTGTAAACACGTGAACATGGCAAATGATTTTTCAACTGCAAGGAGGTTCTTACACAGAATAAGAATAAAAGCATGGCTGATTGACAAACTTCAATGATGCAGTACTATCATGAATATAATAAATAGTAGTTAATTCACTAATTTTTTGACATTACATGTACACTTGCTGTAACATAATTTTATTTATGTATTCAATCATTTAAAGTATAATGTACTATTCATTATTTTTCACATGGACCCCCACCCACATCAACATGAGGAATCCCTTAAATGAGGGACTACCCTTAGTCAAGGGGTCACTCTTGTAAAAAATAAAATAGAAAAATGTAGATTTATTCACTTAAAAATGGGAAATTCTGACATTATATTAGGAACAGCTTTTCTAAATGAAGAGTCCTATTATTTTGAATAATAAAGAAGATATAGCCCAAGAACATATCAAAATTCTTGGACATGTGTTGACCATATAATACCAGATAAATCATAAGATGTATAGTTCTTTGGGAAAAGTTTCTTAAAATAATATAAATGTGTGCTCATTTGTACTTAAAAAGCAATTTTTAATGTCCTAACATTGAGGGGGGATCCCTAGGTGTTGTTCCCAACCTGATAAAGGTCCTTCTTTGTGTATAATTTTAAATAGGAAAAATCAACAACTATTTAGTATCCTTGCACATGAAAATAATTCCTGGTCTTACAGTTACAGCTACATCTTCATATTTTCTGCTGATATAATAACTAGAATCATGCAAATAAACTTAAGAAAAAGGCATGTAGGCTCATCTTACAAATATGACACTTAAATCTTTTTCACAACTACAAAACAGCACGCGCAAAAAAGTCGTCGCAAAGAATTGTAATCTTTAAAATTGTTGTCGCGTGCTAAAACCCCCATGGGCATTTTCAGAAGTTGGCAGGTATGTTTAAATACACTGTCATGTTCATTTCAATAGCAGTTGCCATTTCTTGATGATTTATATGTGATAATGTTTCTTAGTCAATGATTAACACTAGACTGCAGTTCTCCCACCCATAAATCTGGTTTCATATGTTTAGAAAACCAACCTTAACATTATTGAAAAATATCAAACACACACAACATTTATATTATAAGAGTTTCATTTTTCAGTTTTGATATTAAAAAGGTTTTGCCATGTTGAAAAGATGCATTTATCTTTGACATTAAGACAAGTAGATATAGGAAGATGTGGTTTGAGTGCCAATGAGACAACTCTCCATCCAAATAACAATTTAAAAAGTAAACCATTACAAGTCAAGGTACAGTCTTCAACATGGAACCTAGGCTCACACTGAAGGTCCATTTTCATAAAAAATGCAAAGATTGATGTTTTCTTTAACCTTTCAGGTGAATACCTACAGACCCAGTGTATAGGAGTGGGCTGTGGTAGCTGTGAGAAGTCTCATCCTAGCTGTGTAAGTCTCCCTGATGGTGCCAACCCCTATCCTAACAGACCAATGACACCAGACTATATCATCTGTGATCACGGCAGGACTATATCTACTGAACATTGCAACACAGGATTATTTGATCCAAGTACGAAGACATGCAGGGCTTATTCACGTAAGTTACTTTATTAATTGTGCCTGACAGTCCCTATTTTTAAAATCTTGTCTGCTCTCAAGCTATAGCATATGAAAAAGATGACCATTGTTAGAAAGAGAGGAGAAAGTTATATAAGAACTCAATGGTTACTATTGACGTATTTACACTTGTATGCAAATTTATCTGCCATTAAGTAAAATCACACAGGTTCTCGTAAACTTTGACATCATAATTTAAAATATTTGACGTCACAATTTATAGTGATTGTTGATTGACGTCAAAAGGTGATTAGGAGTTGATCTAAGGTCATTCAAAGGCAAGATACAGCTAAATACCAAAAGTGTAAATACGTTTATTGTTAACATTGTTCGTGTCTAGAAAATTTTGAATTTGTCAATGTATAATCCACCTAGTTTTTTATGTACTCTAATTTTACCTGTACAAAAAGTGCCAAAATTTATGATGTAAATTTTTGTCACTGAACGCTATGTTGAAATATTCAATATGCTTTGTTGATGTAAAATATTACAAGTAATTTAAAAACAAATAAGTATGGAAGATAAAGGGAGGTTGTTCATATTTAACAATTTATGGAAAATGAAAATCACAAAACAATCCATATATTGAGGATTCATCATTATTTGTTGGATACCAATTTTCCTTTGTTTCGTGTGTATAGGTGATAAGTTAACCATGATTTCAATTGTTCAAGGAATTTCAAATTATCTGTAGACTTTTATTTAAAAATCAAATCAAATATCCACGAAAAATGCAAGATTTTCTCAATCCACAAAAAAGTGATGTCCTAAAAAATAGATGGAATCCACAGTACTGGTATATGGCTTTTGAACGAAACTGTCACTCCATCATTTAGGTGTATGTAGTTTTCTGTTAGTATGATGATACTTTTATTTTTTAGCTGACATGATAAACAGTTATTGTAGTAGCAATGCTAACTTGGTGTTACCAAGCCCAGATAACTGTGCCCAATTCTACCAATGTGGAGTCATAAATCACATGACAGGAACTTACCTCAGAGAATGTGCCTACCCTAAACTGTATGATGCCTCTACACAAACATGTAAACATTTTACACAGGTCAGCTGTGGACCAAGACATGAACCAAAGACTCCATGTAAGTAGTATGCACTTAGAAGATAACTAAATCAAAATTTACTTTTCATAGTTCTTTTGTTTATGAGTTGATAGCTTTATAGTCAAAACAAAATCTATTGAAATATTATCACAGACAGTTAGTTTAACATTACTTGAATGAAAATAAAAGTTTACCATAGTTTTGCTGCTAATAGAAAGCATTGAAATGATTTTTGCCGTAATTTCAATGATTGATACATTTTTGTCTAGGTGAATATCTTCAGAATCAATGTCATCAAGCCGATGGTGAGAATTGTCTCCCTTGTCAGTTGCGACTGCCTTCCTGTATTGGTCTTTCCAATGGACGTCATTGGCATCCAGATCCAGGAAGGATAACCCAGTACATCACATGTGAAGGGGAGAGAACTGTAGCTATAGATGACTGTCCAGAAGGAATGTACTTTGAACAGATTGTAAAGGATTGTCTCCCCTTGAAATACTACAGTAAGATATCACAAATATTAAAATGAACATCATTTCAAGAATATGAATGTGTTTTAAAATTAATAATGGTAATATAAAAACTTGGAAGTCCATTTTCATTAGAAAAGGTGGAATGATAGTTATTTACCTACTAATAAAACTTGATAATGAAAGTCTCGTGTTCGTTTCAAAGTCATCTTAATTTCGATCAGTCTCCTCTTCTGCAATTCCTTCTTCTAGTGTATGTATCATTTGCAGTGTAACTTTTTGTTGATAATAATGTACATTTTTATGGCTCAGCCACTAAGTGGTCAGGGACATATAGTTTTACTTTCCGAAATTCTGTAATTCCGTCATTCCGTCATTCCGTCATTCCGTCATTCCACAACAAACCATTATACAGAGTTATTTTCAAAAACCGCCTCAGATATTTGGCTGATCTATGTAATGTAAGTTTTCCATGATAAGTTACAAATTAAGTTTAAGTTTTGTTGCGCTCCGCTAATTTTTGCCAGAATTACTGGCTTTGGACTTCGATCAATTGTTGAAAATCACAGTCATACAGACTTTTTTTTAGCTCACCTGGCCTAAAAGGCCAAGTGAGCTTTTCTCATCACTTGGCGTCTGTCGTCATCTGTAGTCTGTCTAAAAACCAAAGCATTCTGAGCAAATCTGACAAGGGGTAAAATTGTTTATCTGGTCAAGATCTATCTGCCCTGAAATTTTAAGATGAATGGGACAACCCGTTGTTGGGTTGCTGCCCCTGAATTGGTAATATTAAGGAAATTTTGCTGTTTTTGGATATTATCTTGAATATTATTATGGATAGAGATAAACTGTAAACAGCAAAAATGTTCAGCAAAGTAAGATTTACAAATAAGTCAACAGGACCAAAATGGTCAGTTGACCCTTTTAGGAGTTATTGCCCTTTATTGTCAATTTTTAACAATTTTTCGTAAATCTTAGTTAACTTTTACAAAAATCTTCTCCTCTGAAACTACTGGGCCAAATTTTATCAAACATAGCCAGAATCATTATTAGGCTATCTAGTTTAAAAATTGTGTTGTGTGACCGGGCAAACCAACCAAGATGGCTGCTACGGCTAAAAATAGAACATAGGGGTTAGGGTTAGGGTTTTTAGATTTTTAGATGAATCGGACAACTCATTGTTAGGTTGCTGCCCCTAAATTGGTAATTCTAAGGAAATTTTGCTGTTTTGGGTTATTATCTTGAATATTATTATAGATAGAGATAAACTGTAAACAGCAATAATGTACAGCAATTTAATACTCAAAAATAAGTCAAAATGACCAAAATGGTCAATTGACCCCCTAAGAAGTTATTGTCCTTTATAATCAATTTTTAACAATTTTCATAAAATTTGTAAATTTTTACTAACATTTTCCACTGAAACTACACGGACAAGTTCATTATAGATAGAGATAATTGTAAGCAGCAAGAATGTTCAGTAAAGTAAGATGTACAAACACATCACAATCACCTAAACACAATTTTGTCATGAACTGTCTGCTTCCTTTGTTTAATTCACATATACCAAGGTGAGCGACACAGGTTCTTTAGAGCCTCTAGTTTCTCAACGCTTTCAGATATTTGGCTGATTTTTGGTTTGTGAGTTACTCCTGATGATAAATCATTTATGCGTAAAAGATCACTAGCATTTGCACCAATCTGCATTTCACTTGTGTCGATATTTTCTTTAACTTGCACATATTTTGTTTTTCATTTCCCCCCATCACTTTCAAGTAACTTACAGTTGTTTTTATTATTTTAAACATCTGTTTTGCAATTGTACATATGTTAAGAATTGTCAATTATTATATGAATATAAATGTTGTCCCAAGCCACCATGGGGAGGTGGAAGTAGGATTTTAGTAGAATGATGCAGTTCAAAAGATAACAGCACTCTGTTTACATCCACTAAAATCAGAAAAACATTCAAAACATTAAAATCCATAAAAAATGGTATGCAATGAATTAAAAATTGGTTCTTGCTGAGTGTTTACATGCTACACATCTGGTGTATTCTAATCCTCCCTTGTAATTTCATCTCTTCTATACTTGTTGTACTTGTCTTTATGATAAATAAAAAAATGATATTCTCTTGTATTTTACCTGTACATCATTGGCATGTAAAAAAGATTTTTTTTTTAAATCGGTGCAAATGTTGTACGCCTAAAAAATGATCTACCATTACAACTAAATTCAATATTAAGGGGGAAAAAAAATTCAATAATTACATGACTTATTTATATAAAATAAACACCGTAAGATGTAGAAATGTTTTTTTGTTAATTTGGCCATGATATTTTTCGTGCTCATTTAAATTTTCTAACAAGATGAACACAAAGAAAAGTTTTTCTTGAAAAGGTTGATAAATATCTTACCAAATGAAAATCTTAAAAATTTTCATTTGTATTTAACCTATCAAAAAATGAAAAAGAATGAATGAAAATTACTGTCAAATAAACAATAAAACTAAAGACAATTCAACATATTATGGTATCAATTTTATAAGAATCGTTCTTAAAGTAACTTGGTAATAGTTTTTGGAAAAATATTGATTTTATTTAGTGATAGGACATTTTTGGAGTGGGAACTCACTTTTGTCCTAGTACTGTATGGTGTGCAAGTTTAAAAAAGCAGGAAACTTTAATTATATTTTTTGTTTTTTGAAAATCAGAAAAATTTGTCTAATTATTCCATAAACCAAAATATTTAAAATTCCTTACCTGTTATACATATGAAATATTATCATTTAAATCGTTATAGAAATATTAATTATAACAAAAGAATGATTATCACAAGTTTTGATAAATTTTGGCACAAAAGTTAATGATAAACATGATAAATATTTCTATTGGGTGTATAAAAGAACTTAGATTCTGACAACTTTCTTATTAAGTGGAAATTTAGAAAATATTAGTCAAGTTAGATATGTTATATTAATGAATGCAGTCTCATTTAATCTTCCGTTGGCTTTTAAGATGGGTGTAGCACTCTTGACGCATTGTCACTTTCGCCATTCACGAAGAAATGAATTTCTATACAATTTTACGTCATTTTTCTATTTTCTGATTTTCATTTGGGTGTTCTGTTACTCCTTATTTTAGGATAAATAGTTTCATATGTATTTAATTGTTTGTGTAAACAAAGTAAACAAACTTATATCCATTGATAAGGAGATAGTCTTTATCAAATGACCATTTAACACTTCCTCTCATTTCAAATTTATCTGTTTGAATATCATCATAATTTAATAAATGGGTAATTAATTATTAAGGGAGGAAGCTTTCATCTTTGTAAATATCACAAGAAGACTATAAGACTAGAAGTTTTGGTTTGAAGTTCAGGTTTTCGTCAGTGTCTTAAGTTAGTTAAGAAGTAAAGCAGTTCTGTCTTTCGAAATATTAACAATGTTGAGGATTTTGTTCTTATTGGGTATGTTTGTTATTTATTTAATATCATGAGAAATATTGAATTTTAATTTATTTCATTTTTCTTTAGATTTTATAAAGATTTTACTGCAATTTGTTTTTCAAATAATTATATAAAATCAACATTTTGATAGACATTTAAAAAATAAATACCAAACTTGATTTTAAATTAACCTGAAATATTTTTAAAACAAACACCAGAATTAAAAAAAAAAGTGAATTTACATAGTTAATATAAAATTTTACATACTGTTTTTTCTTCTTTTTTTTTGCATTATATTGCCGCATTATGAAATTTTCTTGAAAAGATATGGTTTTGATCAATATGACAATGTTTGTATTTATTTTGCAGGTTTGTTGTTGGCTTTCAACAAAGGACAAGGTAATTATTTTACTTTCTTAAAATACATTATAATCTAGAATGATATTTTAGGGTTATCTCTTAAACTTTCATTATGAAACCAAATTCAAGTCTTCTTAAAAATAAGCTAAAATAATGAAAATGCCTTTCTTTTATATGTAAGTAAACGGCTAATGCTTATATTTACTTTTTAGTATCAAAATAATTTGATGTATATATATATATAGTTGATTTGCTATGTAATTTTAAAATCAGATGCAAATTTTGTTCGTTGGTAAAATTGATCGCAAAAAAATTTGATAATTGGCAATAACTTAAGTACAAAAGTTCTTTTATATTATGATCACAAGACCGTTAATAAATTTATGATAATGGTAAAGTCCTCTGCCATCTTGAAATACTGAATTGCATTGTGAAAATTAACTTATCTACCACAAAGTTCGTAAAAAGATAAGTGGACACCATAGAATGGGCGGAAACATATTATAGTTGGTATTTTTTACCAAAATAATGTAAAGTAAGTTCCATTTTGAAATTTATTCATGTACACATTTCTGTTGTGCATAAGAAAGTGTTTTACATGTTTTCTGAAATTATTTATATTCTTTATATTTTGAACATATAAACAGATTATTCTAAATCAGACATTACATGTATATTTTTCGTTTACATGTAATTTTTAATCCCTTTCACCAGATGTATGTAAGAATTCCTTGGTTTCGAGTGTAGCTGAAGACAAACTGACATCTTCTTCCCAGTTTGGTAGTGGTGATCCATTCAGTGACTATGGAGCTGCTAGAGGCAAACTTAATAACAAGGAAGTCATGGACAATACAGGCAAGACATTGATTGGAGCATGGGTCTCCGGTAAGAATGATGTGGACCAATATATCCAGGTAAGTCTAGTCCCTTCTATAGGTTGTTTGTAATGCTTCACTCTGTGGGTTGTTAAAAGGTTCAAATGTTTTCAAAATTCTATCAAGAATATTTAAATGTAGATAAAGACAACTTGTGAAAGCCAGGGAAAATCTCCTCTTTTTAGAAAACAAATTGTTATCTTTTGAGAAACTCAAAATAAGAGGTATGAGTTAAATATGAATAAGTTAGAGAATAAAAGTTATGATATGTTACAGGACTACTTTTATTGCTGTCCTTCATCAGATACCTCAGAAAAGTTCTTACTTTTTATTTTCCCTTTTCTTCATTTTGAATTTTGTTGATATTTTTATTCCCTTTATGGATGCTTTTTCTTTTCTTTTTATTAGTTGTCTTTTCCCCCTTGTGATATTTAAAGTTATCTTTTTTCTTAGAAACATATTTCTTAAAATAAAATCAGAATCTTTCATTGACTAAAGTATTTCAAGTCAGTAACGAATATGCAGCCCTATAAAACAGACAAAAGCATGTGAATTTTCATAGCAATACTATAAACATGAGTTTATTTGTTAAGGTTGAGTTACCAAGTCCCAGTTTAGTTAGAGGTATCACAACACAGGGCCGTGACGGATGTTGTAAACAATGGACTACTAAATACAGGGTCATGTATAGTCTGGATTGTAAAACAGACTGGAAACCAGTCGGACAACTTGGTACCTCTGATACTGTAAGTACAAATTTACTTTGTTCTTTTTTCTGTAAACATGAAAATTTGAGGGTTTGGTGGTTATTTTTGCATATTTTGTGATGAAGGTAAACGCACGAAAATTTCCTGTGCAAAATAATCTGTGCCATGTGAAATACCATTATTTAATTTGCAATTAAACTCCTTAAGAAAAGCTTCACATTGCCAGTAATATTCAGCTGTTGGAGGCTAAGTTTTAATAGGGATGGGAGAGGGTCCCCATACACCCTTCATGGAGTTTAGTTATGGCAAATCTCAATATTAGATTTTTTATGAGTTCCCTGGCATTTTTTTTTTCTTCAAAATCCTGGATCTGCATCTGAATTAAAAAGTACGAGCAAAGAAACAAAGCTCTGATTCTCCTATACTATCTTCTTATTGTAGAAGGTTTTTAAATAGAATGATATATACTTACAATATATACCTATAGGCTTATTTTACAACATGTCTTATACACATTTACAAACTACTGAACCTGATGTAAACAAAATTAAACCAGCAAGAAAAATGATGTAGACTATTATTGTCTGACTGCCTTTCTCTCTATAGTTAAAAAAAACTAAACTGTAAGAATATTGTTAATGATAGTAATCTATATGTTTTACTTTCTACAGTTCTTCAAAGGCAACGATGATGAGAATACCCCACAGAGTAACATGTTTAATTGTCCCGTAATCGCTAAGTGTATCCGTGTCAATCCACTGGAATGGAGCAATCGTATTGCATTGAGATTTGATCTGACAGGATGTGCTCTGGATTCTGGTAATTAGTCAGCTGCCATAAGTATTCGTAAAAACAAAATGGCTGCCACAAATGGGAACATATATAGTATGAGAGACTCCATTGAAAAGAACAATAAATTGACTTTATGTTGAATTTTTTGTTTCATTTGTTCCTTTGATTACAGTAATGTACCCTGTTTTAAATACACTTAACAAATTTGGGGCATATTCAATAATGAATCGAGGAATCTCACAGGCAGTTTTACATTTGAAGCAGCATGTCTATAGACATCTTTAAAAGACACGAAATAGATTACAGGTTTTACTCTTCTAATGATATGTTTGCAGGCCTTCCTCATTTCTAGCTAAATTTAGAATTCACGGTCATGTCTCTATGCAGGTCATTTCTGGAATTTTAAATAAGATTGATTTGTATTAAATCCCACACTTAGGACAGTGCCAGGTCATTCAGAAAACAAAAAATGCATTTATTATTGTGAAAAAGATAAATCTTTAAATAAAAGACCTGTTGGTGACCTTCTGCTGTTGTTATTTCTATGGTCGGGTTGTTGTCTCTTTGATACATTCCCCATTTCCATTCTCAATTTTATTCTATGATATTGGTTTATACCTGGAGGTGTATTTAAACCATTTGGAAAGACTTTTGGTTATTGATCATATCTCTATTCATTGTAAGGAAAGGTCTTTAGAGTTAAGTTTGTAAGACGTATAAGCACTCACTTTAAGCTTCTATGTTTAGATAAAGGACATCAATCAACTATTGGTAATTTATCACAGACTTATCTCCAAATATAGACTTACAAATCAGAGGAAATGCCTTCAATATCTATAACAGTTGTACATGATTTTTCTCTGCATTATGCAATTCTATTGACTTCGCTACTTCTTGGATTTAATAATATGGTTTTGATTTGTGAGAATAGGGTTTCATTTTATCCTCTTTAATGGAAGGTTGATTTTATCCATCCATCTAGATTTATTGTTTGTGTCACTTAAAAACCTTGTTGATTCTTTAGAAGTTTTGAAAAGTTCCATGTTTTCTGAAAATTTAAACCATTCTTTTCAAAATATTTGTATTCTCCCCCTTAAACATCTGATGGTTTTTTTTAAATTTTATAATGTCAATATTTTGAATTCTATTTGATTTAAATTCATCATTTACCTGTAAACATTGTTTATCAACTTTGCAGCTAATTAGATAGAATTAGAGCGTGTGAGAGATGGTGTTTGACAATAAGCCTCTTTTTCAATCGATCAATCTATAAGTAGGTCGGTCAATGTGAAAAATAACATCAGACGTAACAAGGATATTTATCACACCCTGACGTGGCAGTCATTGTTGGTTTTACTAATACCGGGTACTTGTCTGTATAGTTATAACTTTTTCAAGCAAAAGAAGATTCAGGACCGCAGATTTATAATAACTTAAACATTTTCTTAATAATGATGTGAACCTCTGCTTTGAATTGATAAAGATATGGATAAAGTAAAGATTTAAGTATGTAATATCAAAGATCTTACACAACCATTTATACAAGTGTGACAACTTCTAAAATCTACACCATTTACCAATTGTTTAGGATCATATAGAAAATATTTTAAAAGAAATGTATGTAAATATATATGGGAACAAATTTAATTGAATTTATTATTATTTGGATTTAGAATTGTTGCAAATGAGTATGACAGAGGAAAAAAAGTTAATATCCATAAAAAAACATTTTAAAGTCGTCAAATTAGGTATGATTGGTTTGAAATAATGACAAACACATGATTGTCCAATGAAAAATTATAAGAAATGAACTTACAAAAAAATAAGACAAAAAAAATAATTTACAAAAGATTAAACACTTTTATTTTCTTGTATAAACAGGTAATAAAACAGGATCTAAGAATAACAATGCTAAAAGTACATCAGCACCAACAGCTGTTCCCATGACAACATCATCACTTACTACAGCCATTCCCATGACAACATCATCACCAACCCAGAGAGTTACAGCTGCTGTTACTACACAGGCTCCTATTGCAGGTAAATAATCGGTTGATTGTTGACTTTTTAAATGTTCGATTAGCAGATAAATGAACACCAGAAAAAATAGGGAGTAGAAAGATGTGATTACATCCTTGCTTTATAAAAAAAACCTCAATTTTAAGTTTATTTCTTACAGTTTTTGCCAATGATTGTTATTTTGTGATGTGACAGTTAAACAGATAGGAAACAATCCGAAGTCATTCAACTGAAAGTGCCATTAAATGTGTTGTACATCAATATTGAATAGGTTTAAACTAAAAGAGGTTTGACAGCCATGTATCATTGGCTATTTGTATAATGTATACCGTATTCAATAATCAGGGACAGATCCAGACATCTTTAAAAATGGGGAAACAGTTCTTAATCCAGGATAATGGGGAGGTTCAAACTATATGCCCCCATTCAAATGCATTGGTCGTCAAAAAAATGGGGGGTTCAAACTTCTGAAAACCCCAATCCCCCTGGATCTGCCACTGATAATTTTCACATGTAATAAAGATTTAAATTTATTTTATTTTACAGTGGTGACAACAGGACAGAATTCACTCAGTGGCAAAGGAAAATTTGGTATGTATCCAAAGTTGAAATCTTTATACAGCTGACAATACCAATTTAATACTGGAAAACAAACCTTAAATTTTAATTTAAATTTGATTTAATATACTTTTTTACACCTTACAATCTCTAGGTATAAATGCATCGTGCGGCAATAGTAAAATAGTAACAGTTTAGATTCTCTTGCCATTAATAATTAATAAATTGTTTATGAACAATATTATATTCTATTGATTTTGGATGAAATATCCATTTGATATGCAGTTAAAAAACTGTATAAAATATTATGTATTGATTTAAGGTTTATAAATAGTATGAATGTCATTGTCGTTCTTATTACAATCCGAGAGAATAGCAACAAAATATTAATTATCATACAATTTATAAAGGAATAAAACTACTAAAACAAGCTGCATTGATTTGCGTCAAAGAAGGATATGACATTTTGGAAAGTATTTTCTTCAGTATATTTACAGTCTGTATATATTACATAGTAAATTGTAATTATTCTATGTTTCGTATTGAGGTTTAAATATACAATGGATAGTTTCAGAAGACTGTGTCCCCAGAAAATTAATAATAAAATTAACCAATTGTTTTAATTTTTTTTTCTTCAAAGCAATTAATTGAAAACAATTCAAGAAGACAAATAATAAAAATAACTTTCAACCTCATTTATGGTGGTACCTAACACTACATGGAGATAACTCTGTAAAATCAGCTAAACGTTTTAATTACGTTATGTTGTTAATGGAATATTAAGCTTCTCAATGATCAAAATGAGTGTTTGTCAAAATGCTATATAACCAGTGTAATTTCTAATACAACGGTTGGTTCAAAATTTTTTTAATTTTTATATTTTTGTCAAAGGGTCAAAGTAAATACTTTGTCAAAATTTTAAGAAAATTAAACGAGCCAAATTAATTTTAGTTCAAGTGTTGGGTACCACCTTAAAGTGTCTGGAATTAGCTGTTTTGCTTGTGCAACATGTTTCAACATCATGCAAGTTTGAAAAGCTTTTGATGGAATTTGAATTTAAGAGACTAGTGACAAGTGGATAGAATATTTGGTGGTCAACTTATTGACATGGTTGTATCAGAGTACTTTTCAGATCTGTAAGAGTCTGACATCCTGTGTATTATTAGTGGGGAGATGGGGTTGAAGGCATACATAAATCAACAAAATAAGTTTACAATACATCATAAAATCAATAAAAGAGCTAAACATTTTATACATATGTATCTATCATGCAGTTGTTGAGTCCACCCTCCTCAGTGACCATGACTTTTTAATAATTATGAGTGGGTCTGTTGGATATGCTTAGCCTACCACTCATGCAAATTCTTGTTTTAATTAGTTTCATATTTATAATTTCAGATTGTATTACTTCATGTAAGGGTAAAATCAGTGGATATTATGGTTCCTGTGATGACTGCTTTGGATATATAACCTGTAACTGGGGTATTACATACAAACGTAAATGTCCATCAGGACTCAAATGGAACAGTGATCTTAAAGTGTGTGACTACAAATCTAGTTGTTCCATACCATAAACATTCTTACTCAGGACTTTATCGTGTTTATATTGTTGTCTATTTATTGTTCGTTTTTATTATGAAATCTGCATGCTGGTTCTGTGACAGATTGTGAAATAAAATGGCAGAACTGTAATTGTTTGTTTGTTTTTATTGTGGGTCATGTTAAAATTGCTTCCATCTACGAACATTTTTATGCTACACCTGTTATAGTAGTGGGGCATTGTGTTTTCTGGTTTATGCATCACTTCATTTGTCTGTTAGTCTTTTCATTCTTCCGTTTGTCTGTCCCATTCCAGGTGAAATTTTTTGTCAAGGAAAGTTTTGATGAAGCTGAATTCCAATCAACTTGAAACTTAGTACACATGTTTCCTATGATATGATCTTTCTAATTTTAATTCAAAATTAAAGATTTGACCCCAATTTCACAGTCCACTGAACAATGAAAATGATAGTGTGAGAGGGGCATTCGTGTACTATGGACACATTCTTGTTAAGCACTATTTCGGGATATTATACTCCCTGTTGAAATAAAATCACTGTTTTACTCGAAAAAAATGAACACGTTTACACAATAGTGAATTTATCATGAATATGAAATGATTTAGGTGTCAGTAATAGTTAAGAACATCAAAAAAGAAAGCATACTTATAATCCTATTAGATTTTATGTCCAATACATCTATAATATCAGCTAATGGATGGATGTCAGTGTGTACTCTGCAGAGGCAGATTTAGGGGGGGGGCCCCCTTTTTGGGAAAAAAATTGGTTGCTTATATAGGGAATCGCTGAAGCGTGACTGGACCGGGCCCCCACTTATGAAAATTTCTGGATCCGCCACTGCTCTGTGTATTGATGTGTGTTTGTTTATTCTTCATTGACTACAGGTATAAGGGGAGTGTTGAGATACCACAAAACATTTTTTTAGTCTTGTATGTTTTCTTAACATTGGTTCATTTATGTTTCAGAGTTTAGTGTGACATCTATTTTCACTGAACTAGTAAATAGTTTTGTTTGGGGGCCAGCTGAAGCACACCTCTGGTTACTTAATAGGTTTGTGTTGAAGACCCATAGGTGGCAATGGGGCTTTTTTTGACATTTTAGATCACTCTCACTTCTTGTTCATTTTAAAGTTTCTCCCTTTCAATATATTTTCCAAGATAAATTGAAAAAAAACTAAATATGTATCATTTAGGGACATTTACACCTGTAAGAAGTTGAACAAATTTGTTCGATCATAGCTCTCAAAATAATAGCAAAAGATGAAAAGCATATGTGCCAATTAAAATTGAGAATTTGTGATTTGAAGTAATCTCATATGTGATGAGGTATAAGATTGCCAAGATGATAACTATCCACCAAATGAAGTTGATAAAAGCAGCTATTGTTTACCATATTAGCTTTCAACAATGAACAAAACAAATGTTGTACAGTTGTCTGTAAAACTTCCTGATTTAACCAAATGTAGAAACTGATTTCTAAAGAGAAAAAAAAATCCAGTATAAGTGACCAACAACAACCACTTCACTGAGTTACATGCTCCTTTCTGACTTTGAACCAGTACTACATTTGGACCAGCACACATTTGTGTGAGCAGAGTAACATGTTTGCATGTGAGCAATATCACACCATGGCTTTTGCCATCACTTGTCGTCTATCCACACTCATCGTTTGTTTGGTGTGAACTATTTCAACCATCTTCTCTGAAACTATTGAATCAATTCCTAACAAACTTAAGCTGAATGATCCTTTCCGTATCTAGAAAAAAGTTTGTGTTTAATTTGCTGTTTTGTCAACAAAAATGGTTGCCATGGCTAAAAAAACAACATACGGGTTTTGCTTATATCCCAAAAACCAAAGCATTTAGAGCAAATCTGGGGTAAAAGTGTTCATAAGTTCAAGTTCTATCAGCCCTGAAATTTCAGATAAATCTAACAATCTATTGTTGGTTGCATCCACTAAATTAGTAATTCTAAGGAAATTGCAATATTAATTAATTATTATCTTTAATATTATTAAGGATAAACATAAATTGTAAACAGCAAAAATGTTCAGCAAAGTAAGATCTACAAATAAGTTAAAATGACCATAATTGTCAATTGACCTCTTAAGGAGTTATTGCCCTTTAAGGACTTTTTTTCATCATTTGTGTATCATGTTTTCAAACTAAAAAAGATCTCATCTGAACTACTGAACCAAACTTCAGCTGAATGATCCTTAGGGTATCTAGAATAAAATTTGTGTTTTATTTTTTGTTTTGTCAAAAACATGGCCACAATGGCTAAACATAGAACAATGGGTTCAAATGCAGTATTTGGTTTATATCTCAAACATTGAAGCATTTAGGGCAAATCAAAGGTAAAATGTTCATTTGGTAAAGTTCTATCAGTCCTAAAATTTTCAGATGAATTTAACAACAAATTGATGAGCATTGTTGGGTTGCTGTCACTAAATTTGTGCATTTTAGAAAATTTTGCAGTTTTGGGTTATTATCTTGAATATAATTAATGATAAACATTTACTGTAAACAGCAAAAATTGTTAAGCAAAGCAAGATCTACAAATAAGTTTAATGATCAAAATTTTCAATTGACCATTTAAGGAGTTATAGCCCTTTAAAGAAATTAACAATTTGTTTATCTAGTTTGCTTACTTTAAAAAATTGTCTCCTTTGAAACTGCTGAAACAATCTCAGCTTAACTTGGGCGGATCCAGCCATTTTTAAAAGGGGGTTCCTAACCCAGGATAAAGGGGGGTTCCAATTACATGTCCCCATTCAAATGCATTGATCGTCCAAAAAAAAGGGGGTTCCAACCCCCGGAACCCACCCCTCAAAATCCGCGCCTGAAATGAGTTTCAGAGTATCTAGTGTAAATTTTGTATTTTATTTCCTTGTATAAAAAAACATAGCCACTATGGCTAAAATGGAACATATGGGTGCACCAACCAAAAAATAATGCCCCTATAGGTGGGCCATACATTGGTCAAAACCTTATCGGATAAATCCTAAGGTTTGGTCAATCCAAGTTTGGTTGAAGTTGAACCAATGCCAGGTGTCAGAGTTGGTTTTCTTTTACAGTGAAGGCCAGAGGTTATCTTAACTAAGAGCCTCTCAAGAGCTTGAATCGCTCAGCTGTAATGTATTGCTTAAATCTTTCTTCAATGATTGATTTTGCTTTTCAAATATATATAAAATAATTGGTGGCTAAAAAAATCTATTTTAATGTTCTTTGTATCTCATATCTGTCATATTTTCTTTAAAAAAAAATACCCCAATGTAGGTTTGTCTGTTCTGCTTCGGGTAAAAGTTTTTGGATAAATTTATCGGTCAAGATAGTTTTGATAAATTTGAATACAAACCGATTTCACGGTCAATATGGCTATAAATAGAATATAATGGTAAAATGCCAGAAATCATTATTGTCAATATCTGGAGAAGAAAAAAAATGATTGATAATAGCAGAGACATATATACACAGATAATAGATATTAGATAACAGTGTAAAAATGCAATGACCCTGAGACTACAGAATGACCTAAGATAAAATTTCCATTTACCCGCCAATCATTCTGTTTTCGAAATTAACTGATAACTAGAGTTAGTTCTTTTGGGAAGACACATTTAGATAGGTATAAGTTGGTGTGGTATGAGTGCCAATGAGACAACTCTCCGTCCAAGTCACAATTGATAAAAGTAAACCATTATAGGTTAAATTAGTACGTTCTTCAAAACAGAGTCAATGTGTATACAGTGGTTTTAAAGAATGAAATTATCTTGCCTTGAAACCCTCTCAGTTCAGGTTGAAGATTCTTCATGTAAAAGCTAATATAAG
Source organism: Mytilus trossulus (assembly GCF_036588685.1). Classification (NCBI taxonomy): domain Eukaryota; kingdom Metazoa; phylum Mollusca; class Bivalvia; order Mytilida; family Mytilidae; genus Mytilus; species Mytilus trossulus. Next base: position 6,041,366 of record NC_086378.1, read on the forward strand.
AGACATCATCTATAGCGGAAGATTTCTCATTACACACATGTACCTGTATTCCACCTTTGTTACTCATTAATTTGTGCATAGTGTAGATCTGCTCAGTCAATCCAATTTCACTGATTGTCCCAATGGGGGTATGGTTGTGCCTGTCCCAAACTAGGACTTAACCTGCAAACCGACTGCTGTGTTTCGTTGGTTGCTGCAAGTAATATATCTTTTTATGCATTGCTGTAGTGTATATCAAGCCGTCATTTTTTCTATTTAAAACTGTTCACAGTTTGTCATACCTTGGGTTTTTATGCCATACTTTACGTGGCCTTGTTTTTATAAGACCATCTGTTCATCGATTTTCAAATCATTGTCATTTCGTTGGTATAGATATCATTGTCATTTCGTTGGTATAGATATCATTATCACATCTGTCTAATCATTTTATTTTTATGCTTCTTTTTTTATCAGTCCCTCTCTTTTTGGCAGCCAATATTTACATACTAACTGTGTTAAAAGAGTTTATTATCCAGATGTTATAACTTTGTCTTATTGAATAAGGGAGTTTACACAATTTGGACAGCAGCTTCACCATAATTAAGATATAGAATATAAAAAAGAAGATGTGGTATGATTGCCAATGAGATAACTATCCATAGAAGCCGGCTGACTCAGAGAAATAAACATCTGGTTTCTCCATTTTACTGATAGTTTTTGGCGGCCAACATAATGTTTTACGCTGACAACAGCAGATACACGGGGTTCAATGGAACCATTGCAATTTTGTTTTCATTAAATTTGCTACATGGTCTGTGAACTTTTTGAAACTCAAATGTCTAATTACGGAGACAATAAATAGCGTCGACGATAGAAGCTATTTTTCAGTGATATTCAACTTTTGTTTGGCAAGGACAATAATATTTACATTTGCTACGCCAATCCGTCGGAAGATAAGTTAGCAACCATACAATGTATAGGGAATACTGTGATAAGAGAGTTATTTAACATACATTTATTTCAATATGCATCAGAAAAGTATGTCTATACATGTACAACAACATGCTATTTATGTCAAGGTCACCATGCCTTGTGTGGTGTTCGTTATATTTAATATCTCAATTTACGTCCAATTGCGGAGATGCCTGCGGGAGATGCAGAACTGCAATAAAAATGATGCCACTCTGGTGGTTGATTGAATAAATTCCACTTATTTTATTCATGTGAATATTTATGTTCAGTGTACAACTAACCCATATACTATCCTTTCCTATGTACTGCAAAGGTAAAAAAAAGTCGAAAAAATGCTAAGTCGGAAATGTTGCACATTTAATTTTGTTTAATTTATCTTTAAACTTCTATTTTTCGTTACAAATGAATGCACACTAATCTGTTATCGAGACTAAACATGCATATACAGATTAATCAAGTGTAAAAGAAAATGCAAATTCGACAATATATCATATGTATAGGTAGAGCGTCGAGTTAATTAATGTGGGAATCACCCGGAGGAAAAGGTGTACATCAAATATTGCCTGACCACTTTTTTTAAACCTGACTGTGTCAAACCAAAATCTGGTTAAAATATATATACATATGATATGGCCACGGATCGCTTATAAAGCCCGTTAGTGGTGAGCCATAAACACGTTATATTTATTTTAATCAAATTTGTTCAAACTTAAAATTTGATACCTTGCTCATGTGGCTTTGTAACATTTCTTACATCCAATATTACCATACAACTGACTACTGTTTGAAATGCGTGCACAAAGCTTTAATTAAGAAGAGGTGGTATGAGTGCCAATGGCACAACTCTCTATCAAAGTCACAATTTGTAAAATTAAACCATTTAGACATTATAGTTCAAAGTACGGTCTTCAACACGAAACATTCGCTCACACCGAACAGTAAGCTATAAAGGCTCACAAACAAAAAAGACTAGTGTAAAACCATTTAAACCAACGGTCTTGCCTATAAAAAAAAAACGAAAAACGAGAAACACTGATGAACCACATAAACATACAACAACTACTGAACATCAGACTTAGCAGGTTTAAACGTTTTAATAGGAACCAAACTCCCCTTATCTGAAACAATAGTGTGACTAGAAAGACACACTATAAAATATCAATTGAAACAAGGTTATTATTTTATAATTTTCAATTTGTTTTTTGAGGGAGAGGATAAAAATTATAGATCACACAAATATGAATGTGTCCAACTTGACCTTTGCTTACGAAACGTTGCAATGTTACGTGATTTTTTTATTATGATTATTTTTAGTTGTTACCTTCATCTTATTGACATTTCGCATACAAACAATTTATTAATAAAAGAGAAGCGAAAGATACCAAAAGAGGTATTCAAACATAAGTCAAAAATAAATTAAAAACGCAATGACTAAAAAAAACAAAAGACAAATACTTGTAGTATACAAAACATAACATAAAAAAACTAAAGACTGATCAACTCAAAAACTGGGGTGATCGGAGGTGCTCGGAAAGCAATCTAATTTAAATATTGATCTCTGATTTCGATTGCTCGGAAAGGGTACGCAGATCCTTCTTAACATGTGCCGCCCGTCGTGTTGTTTGTGTTAGTACAGCTCTGTTAATAAGTCTTATTCGATAGCTCACATTTTGGGAAAAGGTAACGGGATTGTCGTTACGGCATTTGGAACATAACATAGCATAATCAACGAAGCAGGTTGTCTTCAGTTGATCAAAATTTGAAATTTGGGAAGAATAAAAACAAAATAATGTATGTAACGAGATGAAGTTGGTTTTCATGTTTGAATGGTTGTTCACTAGTGAATGTTTGTGCCCTTTATAGCTTGTTGTTCGGTGTGAGCCAAGACAGTCCATGTTGAAGACCGTACCTTGAACTATAATGGCTTACTTTTATAATTTGTTATTTGGATGTAGAGTTGCCTCATTGGCACTCATACCACATCTTCCTATATCTATTAAGCATATTGTACCGACAACTCACATTGAAATGTATGTTAAAAAAAAGTAATATAACCAGAGCTAAAGGCATTTTAACCTAAGACCTTAGGTTGTCATATACTACATCGTTAACTAATATCTGTTTCTTTTATATGTATTTACTTATGGTTTCATTCACTGATCTTTGTTCGTAAACATTAATAATAGTAATTAAACATGAAAAAATAAAAGTTTTAACTCTTAAATCTAAATGATTATTTCGGACATTCCTTTATAAGTAACAAAATAATCAGCTATCATCTACATGTGATTTTTATCCACTTTATTGCTAGTCTCTTGATCAAATTCCCACGGTTTACTTAATAATAGAATAATAAATCTAAATCATTTTACGATACCTGTTGACTTTATACGTGCTTTTAAACATCCATCTGAACCACTGCCTAATATTTACTTAGGATCGCACTATGTTTTTTTTTAGAGATGTGACTAATCTATCGAATAAGCAGATTCATGGGATGGGTTTGGAATCTCCCTCTTTAAACAATCATACTTTTAAATTGGAGCATATGGTAGGATCCCCCTTTTTATCAGGTCCCATTTAAAAAAAAGCTGGATCCGCCCCCTGTTTTGCATGGATCATATACACTCCCTGGAGCTATGGTGGACAATTCTAGCCAGAAATTTAAACAATAATTATATAAGCTATATCGACTAATTTTCAAAAATAATTGTCTAAAAACATTTTAGTGACGAATACAATTATTTTTTCCTGAATTTCAGTCCTTGAAATGATTTACCGTGATTTATTGTTTAGTTCGTTTAATAAATGAGCATTAACTACGATTTTGATAAAAATTAGAAGAAGTCGTCGATTTTTGTTTCAGGTATTAATAAAAACTGAATTATAAATAATACTTAGCTATAAGTAGTCATAATAGCGTATACATATAGGAAGGTGTAGTGTGAGTGCTAATGAGACAACTCTCCATCCAAATAATAATTTAAAAAAAAAGTAAACCATTATAGGTCAATGTACGGCCTTCAACACGGAGCCTTGGCTCACACCGAACAACAGGCTATAAATGACCCCAAAATGACTAGTGAGTGTGTAAAACCATTCAAACGGGAAAACAAACGGTCTAATCTATATAAGAGAATTTGTTTACCATGTATTAGAATTAAAGCTCAACATGATTTCCATCGACATGAGTGAAGACTTTGTCCCCCGCAAAGTATGGATATAGTAATTTTGAAGCTGACAGTTCTCTAATGACAATACAATTTTGTTTTTTAAAGAAACCGATGATCATCAAAAATCACCTCGTGCTTTATGTGTTACAGTATGCTCAGTCTCTTTAATTTACAAGTATAGTCTTTTGATCGTTGATAAACTATCTCTTTTTTGTGCTACTTAATTTTCTCGCCATCGGTAGTTGGTTTGTTAAAATTGTCATGTATAATTTGTGCTACTTCATTTTCTCGCCATCGGTAGTTGGTTTATTAAAATTGTCATGTTATCTCTGAATAATTTGTCCTATTCAAACATGATTTTCTGTTCTCTAACATATGTCTTGATATATATGCCCCGTGGTTGTTCAAAAAGTTGTATTGTTTCTAGATTTTCTTGAAGTTTATGACTTTATTTTTAAAAGATGTCTTTGGTATATACACAGATTTTTAACATCTAGTCGGTAATTTTTAAATGCACATACTGTAGAGTATTCAACATCTAGAGAGAAAAAAAACTTTAAACGCGGTGTTCTTTTTCTAGTTTAACATTTTAAGCGCTTGAACTGGCTTAATTTTTTTTTAATATTTGCAGGATTTGTTCAATGATCAGTGTTAGAAAGGTTGTCGAGTAAGATTTAAAACAAGAGGCTCATAAGAGCCAGAATCGCTTATAATTGTGTTTAGATATGATATTATTTTTTTTCCTTTCGTGAAATTATTTATGCTGTTTTCGTAAAAATTGATTTTGGTTTTTTGTGTGTTTTTGTGTGTGTGTTTGCACAGTTTAAAAACCTATATAGTTTGCAAGATCCTTACATTAATAAAAAAAAATATGATCATCAGTTAAGGACAGCAAGTCCCGTAAGGAGTCATCTATTTGCCCGTCGTATATATCTTTTTAAAAATAGCTGATCATATTTGATACTGAATCAACATAAGTCTTAAAGAACAAACCATAGAAAACCCCAATTAATTGCATATATCTTATCGTAATTACTCCTGGTCATTTTCAGTGGCGGATCCAGAACTTTTCATAAGGGGGGCCCGCTCCAGTCATGCTTCAGTGATTCCCTATATAATCAACCAAATTTTTCCCACGAAAAAGGGGGGGGCGGGCCCCCCAGGCCACCCTGGATCCGCCTATGATTTTGTGTGGAGGGACCCATTTTCACCGGTAAATATTCCAAAAACATCATATGTACCATTATGCACACAGTATCATGAGTTTGTACTTTTATTATTTTAATTTTAATCCAATTCATGTATGTATAATTTGATACGGACGGTCTAAATAGGAGAATAAAAAATATGTAGTGAGAAATCTGATTTTCCACCTTTGCAGTCAGATGCACATTATAAAAAAGTTCAGTCAAGTCTGCAAAAAAAATTTAATAACAAAAAAGATAAAACAAACAATCATAATGCGAGTCATTTGCAATGCGTAATACCTAATCACTGTATTTATACAAGATCATGTCAATAACTGATGCATACCTGTGGTATTTTGACAGGTAATATTAATGCGCAAATTCAGGTAGACAAAAAATAGTTCTCGGAACTATAGCATATACGTCCACACATTTAGATGCTTTGTTATAAAGGAACATTAAGATATATGTTATAAACAGTAGTATTATCAGTAATTCAAAAATTAAACCATTCTAATAAGTACATTTTATATTTGTATTTCAAAACATAGGTGAGCTGGCTTGGTTTGTAATGACCGCCATTATTGAAGAGAAACAGGAAGCGAACAAGAAATAGAATATTTATCTCAACAACGCTGTGTATCATCATGTCGAACATATTATTTACATTATTATTAGTTTTATCACTTGGTAAGTAAATTGCATTCTTTAAACATACACAAAAAACCTTCAGATTTCTAAATGATGTGTGATCAGTGCTGATGTTGACACTAAAAGTAACTGCTGTGTTTATTTCAAAATTTAACAAGAACATAGACTAGGTTCTGACACATACTGTTGTCTACTATTGATACTGAAGATAACTGTTGAGTTTGTAATTGAGCAATGAAAAATTTGATTGGAGTTGGCATAGATGATTTCAAGTGTTGACCAACAAGGGGAGATAATTCAAGTTATTGATGTTTCCAAGTGCTGTCTTATCCAGTTGAACGGCAAACGATTTAATGGCTTCTAAGTTCAAGACATTGGTCACGTGATAAAAGGTCAGAGTTTACGATTTTTTTGAAAACGTGCATGCCTCGTGGTTTTTGGACTCGTATCGTCTTATTTGAACTCGTACATTAATAAAAACCAAAGTGTTCAATTCTAGATTGAATAAGCTTTCTTATTTTATATAATTATAATAAAAAAGTATTGTTAAAATGTTATAAATTCACGATTGAAGTGAAACTTTTTTTCTGAAAATTTGCGTAGGTCCACGGAAACTTCGTAATAAATCCTTAAATAGGTTTGGTAACGTGTTGAGGGGTATAAAATATGAAGTAAAACCATTTTTTGCTCCTACTATTACAATATCAGATCACAAAAACCCCGGATACGCAATTGTGTCAGTTTATTCGTGGCGAAGTGGAGATCAAAGGGAGATAACTCGGTACGCGCATCGTATGATATTGCAAGTTCACAACAGTAAATTTGAGTAAAATTAATGATTGCAGATCTATTTCGACGAGTTCTTGAATACCTTTCAATATTCTATGTTCCTCTACTGTTGTAACATTAAAATAGCCATGGAAAGGTTGAATATGACATTTTTTTTCAAGTTCTTACAGGTTTTTGAACACTTCCATAGAAGACAATTACCTACATTTTATAACAGACTGACTTTTTCTTGACAAAATACTTGAACTTATTGTATATATATATTCTCAAACACCCTTTTGGTAGATAGAAGGATAGAAGGATACAAGATGGGTTTATCAGTCATTTGTCAGAAGAACCTGTGTTACAATAGATGCAGAAGCAGAAGATTACATTTAAACAAAAATATGGAAAAAGGGAAATAGTCTTCAAAATTGTGAGCATTTAATACCATAGATTGAAAATAAAATCAATCTGCAGTGGCCAGAAGTACATGTACAATTTTTGTTTTATAAAAGCTGATTTAAGATACAGTTGCAGATCTCAGGGAGTCTGGTGATTGGAACCTCATCTTTATGGAAGATTAATGTATTTGAATGGGATCATGCATATAGTTGGAACCACCTTTTTATCCTTGTTATTATGGTTGAGAATACCACCACTTATGTTTTAAATTTTCTGGATTCACCCTGAGATAAGAAACTACATAAGTTGTACAAGTTCTGTTGCTTGTCTTAATCTGACAAGAGAAAAAAATCTGAACATTCAAATCAAATTCAAAGACCCAGAAAGGGATTTAAAACATAATAATCAACACAAAGATAACTGAACAAAAGCAGCATTGCAATCATCTATCCTGCAGTTATCATAAATCCTATTATATGTAATATTTGAAGTTTTGCTTTATATTTTTTCTTCTTTCTTATATTTGAATTCAAAAGTCCTGCAACCAACTAACCAACTGTAAGTCCTTTCAATTAAATTATTGATTGGATGATAACCTAAGCTGACCAGTAAATAAAGTTTGAAAATGCTTTGATGAAATAAAATAGTGGTATGATGTCATTAGATATACTGAATGACTTTAAATTTAATCCAAGTTCACATTTACCTGCTCTAAAATGCAGTCAATTGGACTACAAAAACCTGAGACTATACTTCAATGTATAACATAGAGATTGTGGTCACCTCCCATGTTATAGTAGTCTCAGACAAAAACAAAACTGACTTAAAAACAGTATGTTTAGAATTTTATTGAAAAAGGACAACAATGGGAAATTTATTATTCTGATATATCAGAAATAATCTCATAGTATCAAAGCAGAATGTCAGTTCTTTTAATTGAGATAACCAGTTTAATCACATTATTTATTTTTATAAAAAAAACTCATATTTATCTGGATTTACAATCATTGACTGAGCTTGTCATCAACTCACTGACTTTAAATGCTTTTAAAAGTTAACCTGTCAATACTAAAATAAAGAAATGTGGTTAAGACAAGATACTTTATTCCACTGAATTAAACACTGTTATAGGGCATATGAAGAGCAAAGTAATGTACATGTATTACAATGATTTATATATACATGTGTATGTATATATAATGGAACAATTATGTTGATATTAATCAGATAAATATGAAGATAACCAACTTCATTCTTAGATTTTTAACCACAGCCAGTGCAGAGCCACACATGTATTTGAAAAGGCAATTAACAATTATATCTTCAATTAACTGGCAAATATTCCTAAAGGCCCAATTAAACAATATATGTACTCTATATATTGATAGTTTTCTGAGTTCAAACCATTTATTTTAAATTGCAACACTTTTCAATGCCTCTAGGTTTTCTTGAATGAAAAGCCAATAAGATTTGGCCCTTGTGCTGAACTTTTCAAATTTTTTACAACTTGTTATTATATTATTATTAAATTCTTTTCTTAAAAAAATTAACTTATAAAGGGGAAACTGACATTTATGATATAGTTGCCAATGAGATAACAGTCTGGACACTTATTATCAGAGTCCAAGTATCTTTTAGCAGTGACAGTTAAATTACAAGTCACTTTACATACATCAACAATCAATACATTCAATTGTTTTAAGGCAAATGAGGAAAATAAGAGTAACAATAGCTTTTGCCTTACTACATGCACAAGAGAATATTAGAAATTAAAATATAAATAAGTAAATATCAGAGGCAAAAAAGACAGGACTTAGCCACTGGACTCTTAGTAAAGTATGACTTATCCTTAGGGGAGTTGATGTATACTAGAAAAAATGATGTTGATGATTTGACCCCATCAATCAGCATTTTAGCATTACATTATTGTCAATTGCTATCTGCTCTATTTGTTCCAACCTGTTATGAGAGTCAAAACGTATACCTAGGGTGGGAATTAAACCCATGTACGTTCTTTTACTTTATTGTTCTTTGTGTACATAAAATGTACATGTACATGAAATATATCAAATGCAAAAAAATGCTGTAATGTATCATTACACTCTCATTAGTTAAGGACAAAGAAAAGGAAGTCCCTGCGCCGACCTAGACGTATTTCTTGAGTAAGATTTATTATATTACTCTTGAAAGTATAACACGATAAAGGTTATTGGTAAGTATATAGTAACATCAACGTGTAATTCAGGTAAACAAACTGTCAAACATAAACAATCTACCACGTGTTTGTCTGCTGTGCTTGAATTCAAAACGACCCATCAGGCTTATTTACACGAATTGTTGCTCAATCAGACAGTTAAATATGTCCGTTTACCTTATGGGGTCTGTTAAGAATGGATTTGCTGTTATAAATTGTGTATGCATGGAAATATAAGGAAGATAACATTGATTTTTACCGTAACTTTTGAATTCACAACATTCCCAAGGTATCCCCACAAAACACATGGCTACTTTGTAACGACGGCTGGTAACGTGTAGCCACTTTCTAACGGCAAATGTAATTGGATGATATTTAAAGATCAATAATAAAATTGCTAATAAATGATTGGATACGAAATTGTGTCAGATTGTAAATAGGTGAAAAAATGTAAACATTGAAATCCGCCATCTTGACGTAGGAAACAAACTAATTTTCAGTCTTGGATTAAAGGACATTGCGCACATTGCCAGCGTATCATGCATAAACAGTCATCTGCAAATATATCTTTTAATTTGTATTTTACAATTACTTTTCTATGTTTTAGTTAATTTAATGTTTTAATTTACTACAGAATGGGACATCGTTCTCAAAGATGCCGTAGAAAAAATTATAGGTGGCGCTGTTTGTGGGCGTAAACATTTTACATACGGGTTCTTTTTTTGTCGACAAATTGACCTCTATCTGTCAGATTCAGGCGTTTGCCTTCCAACTGTATCATGACTGCTCAGTTCTTCATCAACTTGAATATGTGGAATCCATGACAAATCGCCCCCACTGACAAATCGCCCCACTTTTTCACAAACTTGCCCAACTTAAAAAAAAACGCCCCAACCAGGATAACCAAATCGCCCCACTTGTGAAGTGTGTTAAATCCGGTTAATATTACTCCTGCCAACTCGCCCCACTTAATGGAAAACTTTAAAAATCTAGATACATATTATTAACCAGGAGGAATTTAGTAATGCCAACTCGCCCCACTTATGGAAAAAGATATTATCCCGTTGTATATTTAAGTTAAATTCCATGAATATTACTCCTGCCAACTCGCCCCACTTAAAAGAAAATGATAATATCTAGATGAATATATTATTAACCAGGATGAATTAAGTAATGCCAACTCGTCCCACTTATGGAAAAAGATGTTATCCCGTTGTATATAAGTTAAATTCCGTGAATATTGCTCCTGCCAACTCCCCCCACCTAATGGAAAACGGTAAAATCTAGATAAATATATTATTAACCAAGATGAATTTAGTAATGCCAACTCGCCCCACTTATGGAAAAAGATGTTATCCCGTGGTATATAAGTTTAATTCTGTGTGTTGTTAGCAGAATAGTAGGGAAATTCTATTTGTGAGTTGCAACTGAGTTGGAGTCGGACAAACACTAAGCCTTGCAAATCATCTCCTATAAAAAATAAAATAATGTCTGTCAGACAGACACTTTTTACAGATAAATAAATTATGGGTAAAGTAATGCTTGTTTGATAAATATGAAATGCAAATAAAATTATTTGGGGGGCCAGTTTTTCAGTGGGTTGTTTGGCAATGCCGAACAAAAGAAATTTTATTTTAGGCCCAATGATATTATAAAGGATCGATGCTATAAACAGTTTCATATAAAAAAATGGGGGTTATGCCCTTGACTAAAAATAACCATGGAGGGAAACCCCCGTTTATTTACTTAATTGGGGATGAAATATCATGTTTTTTAGTATTTGATTGTAAAAATTAATTATTTCTAGCTCTCAATATGTGCACACCTTATCGCTATTTGTCTGCCATTACTGGATATCACACAGGTTCCCTGTTAAATTTTGACGTCATAAAACAAAATATCTGATACCACAATGGGATTGTTAAAGTGTCAAATGTTCAAGCAGCCAGGTCAGCCAGGATTAGCGATAAGGTGTATTAAAACAGGTAAAATGATTGAAATAATCTCAGAAATTAGTATAAATATACATGTTTTGAGGGGAGACAACATGGTTAACATCCTGTTTATTTGGCGGTGAAAATTTAAAACTTTTTTGCAGTCACTGTAGCTCTTTTCGGAGCAGGAGACTGTACTCTGAAACTAGATTTTTTTGAAAGGTCAGGTAAAAACCTATGAATTTCATCAGGTTCAGTGTTCTGCCAAGGATTTTTGGATAGCGCTGAGCCTGTGGTAAGCACGTGATTGTTAATTTTTGTAAATTTTTACAAAATGGTTTCTTCTGTAACTACTGGGTGAAATTCATTATAGATAGTCTAGACATGATAGAGATGATTGTAAGCAGCACATATTTTCAGTAAAGTAAGATCTACAAACACATCATCATCACCAAAACACAATTTTGTCATGAATCCATCTGTGTCCTTTGCTTAATATGCACATATTACCACATGTACCAAAGTGAGCGACACAGGCTCTTTAGGTCATCTAGTTGAATATTATGTAACTTATACACAATATTCATTACAACAAAACTCAATCAAGAACAAATTTGGGTAGCTTAGCATTTTAGTTCTTCACCCATGTTTCTGCACATGTATAATTTTATATGATATGCAAGCAGGGCCTCATCTGTGTCCCATGGATACATTCCTAGTTTATTTTAATTTAAGAAGGTGCAAAATAACCTTTGTAGATACACATTTTCTTATGAAAAAAAGAATTTACTTGACATTTCTAAATATGCTCATTTGATACATTTCAGGTGATTTTATATCTTCTCAAGATGTCAGCTTTGCTACTGCAGGACTTGTTAATTATAAACTACAAAAACTTAAATTTTCATGTAGTCCATCTGCTCAATCATTGTGGAATGGTATAACTCACATCACAATTTCACAGAATTCCTCATCAGGATTTCAGGATATTGTATCTGTTGTTTTTGACTTTAAGACTTTAAAAAACGTTACAATTTGGAAAAAGACAAGTTGGAGAAATCGTGCTACTATCATAAGAGAATATGTTGCTCCAGTAACAACGAACACAGGATTAGAATTTGATATCCCAGCTGAACAAGTACAATGTTCAGATGAAGGAACATATCGTTGCAAGATTATTGGTTCTTCCACCAACAATAACCAACCAATTGATATAGATAAATTTGGAACTGTTCAGTTAAGTGGTATGTATCGATGCGTTTTAACTTTCTTTTTTTTTTATTATTGTTTAGAGATATGGTTTGAGACAACTATGGATCAAAATGCATGATATTAATCTTAATGAAATTTTTTCAGAAGGTTCAATACAACAAAAGGAAGGTTGGGATTATATTTGGGGATGATGGTCCCAATCGTTAAGGAATAAGGGCCCAAACAAGCATTTTTGGCGGAAGAAGACTTCACGTCTTCTGAAGGCCTATGGTGCTGGCTGTAAAATCATTGAACCATTACTACCTCTGTAATCTGTAGGCTGTATCTGTTTCTGTGTATTACAATTTCATAACAACTTCCGATTCTTGACACTGATTTTTACACATGATGAAGCATCTGAATCATTTAATTTGTAAATAAGAATTGAAAAACGATCACTATCGGAAATATGTACCCTTTTATTTATGTAAATTATTATATGTCATCTCATCTGGGATCTCATTGGGGGGTTCTGTTCCCGTATCGCGCTTACTGTTTTGTCGATTCCCGTATCCCGCTTACACTATGTATGTAAGCAATTCTCATTTTTTGGTAATTTCCCATGTCCTGCTTAACTTCATTTCCTGTTTTTCACAGCACAACAATTTGACTTTCACATGTTATGCTTAAAAAAATCGGCAATCCTGCATTAGGCTTAGACCTCAATGAGACCCACCTCTTCTACATGAATGTTATTTGTTAACTTGTAACCAGATGTTTTTAATGTAGATGTTTGTAGTACACATGCATGAATTTGGTATTGGGTCAACTCACCCTGTTTATATGTTTGCCTTTGGTCTGTTTGTCCTGAGTTCTTTCTCCCATTTAGTATGTTTTCCTCGTGTTCATTCTATTTACTCTTATCACGGACGTTTTATAATACACCCTTGCATTTATTAAAAATATTAATATTAATGCTACTAGTATTGTTAAAATAACTCTAAACTTGTTTTTTGTGAAAATCATCTGTTCCTTATTTTATTCCTTGTTTTCAAAATTCAAATAGGGAACATACTTTATACTATATATTATAAATTGTATAAATAAACCAATTTTTCAAGACGTTTCGGCCATTGTTCAGTTCTTTATTTATCCTCTCAACTACATGGCTGACATTACATTCATATTTCCTTATTTTGTTCCCAAGGTAAGACAATCAAAAAGGGATGGTAAGAATTGTCTTTGGGAGTTATGGCTCAAACCATTAAAAATCAAGTAAAGTAAATAGCATAATTCAAAAGCAGTGTAAAGTTGGTAATTGAAACTCATTTTAATATCTCATCTAACTGCTCTTAAATTATGTACAATGTGTATTGGAAATTTGCCAAAAATTTTATTATTTTAAATAAATTCCATTGGAAATTTGCCAAAAACTTTAGTTTAATGAACTTCATTGGAAATTTGCCAATACAATGTATAAAATGTTGCATTGGAGTTATCTTTCTTTGTCAAGAATGGTAGTTAAATCATGTCTGTATGACATTTTATATTTTATGATGTATTAAAATGAGTAGATTTTGTTGAAAACTTCATAAGAAATTTGAATTGAGATCATTTTTGGAATAAGGGAAAGGGGGAGGTGAACAAAAATTGGTGGGGTTCAATTTTTCTTATTTCAGATTTCAGAAATGAAAAAGAAAATTACTTCAAATATCAAAGAATTAATATTCAACAGCATACTGAATTGCTCAAAAACAAAAACAAACCATTTTAAGTTCATAAGACCACATTCATTCTGTGTCGGAAACTTATGCTCTGTCAACTACATGTATTTAATCAAAATCCAAATTCAGAACTGTATGTAGTTTGAATGTTGTGTCCATACTAGCCCCAACTGTTCAGGGTTTGACCTCTTCAGTTGAATAAAGCTGCGTCCTGTGGATCATCTGGTTAATTATACAGCAGTTATTATTATGAGAATAGTACCCTAAAGACCATATTTCTTTTGCCTTTCTACAGCCAAATTTTTAAAAAGGTTTTGTGAAAGTTCTTTCTTTCATGCATGTAACATCTACTTATTCTTTGTATTTAGTGAAACCAACAGCTATTGATCAAATGACAGTCAGTCCACAACAACCAGAAGGAATTTATACTCCATATACCTTGGTGCAGTTGATGTGTACAGGAGAAGTTGGAAATCCTGCTCAATTTTTAAGATGGTGTTATAGGAGACCAACTGACCAAAGTTTTCTTGGTTGGTATGACAATACAAATATTGACCCTGGAACAGAATTCCTACAAGACTGCATGTACAGACGAACAAGTACTTTGAGATACAACGTATCAGCTGCTGACGAATACACAGAATTCCGATGTGAAACCGGTGGTGATTCTAATGTATGTAACCGTCCATCTTCAATATCAACTAATGTCACCATTTTTAGATGTGAGTTTTGTTTATTTTGATTGCTTATTTAACATGTAAATAGATGAGATATAGGAAGATGTGGTATGAGTGCCAATGAGACAACTCCATCCAAATACATGTAACAATTTATAAAAGTAAACCATTAAAGGCCAATTTGTGATCTTTAACAGTGAGCCTTGGCTCTCACTGAACAGCAAGCTATAAATGGCCCAAAAATTACTTGTGTTAAACCATTCAAACTGGCCTGGAATACCAACAGTCTTACCGGTATCTGTATTAAATATGAGAAACACTTATGAACCACATCAACAAACAACAACTACTGAACATCAGATTTCTGACTTAGGACAGGTGCAAACAATAGCAGTGGGATTAAAGCTTTTGATGATGCCAAACCTTTTCCCTTATCTGGAACAATAACATAACAACATAGAAATCCACTCTATAAAATATCAATTGGAATGGCTTAACTCAGTCCAAACAATCATAGCTGGTATTTAGACCAGATA
Organism: Mytilus trossulus; assembly: GCF_036588685.1. Taxonomy (NCBI): domain Eukaryota; kingdom Metazoa; phylum Mollusca; class Bivalvia; order Mytilida; family Mytilidae; genus Mytilus; species Mytilus trossulus. The sequence continues at coordinate 6,056,757 of NC_086378.1, forward strand.
CAAGTAAAAGTTAAATAACAAAAATGTTTTCTTGTATTTTATGTGATAGGTAATTTATTTAAGAAGTAGAAAAAGTCCAAATTAATCATATATTAACTAATTCTTGGTCTTTGCATTGCTGAACATGCTGAAGTGGGATAGGATTTATGCTGTTTAATTTAAATTAAAAAAAATTACATTTAGAAAAATATATATGTAGTTATCAAAATAGATAATTTATCACAAGTTTGAAACACATAAAGTAAATTTGATTATAAAAGAATGTTACCTGTATTTTTTTCCAGATACGGCACCAACTCGAGACCCCCAAGGCCCTGGAGGTAGGTATTGGATAATTTCCTATGGTCAAATAATCTTAGTTGTAAAGGTTCTAGTCTATCCTTCTAATTTTTAAAAAACATATTCTACAAACATTCATATATAAAGAAATGTATCTTGAAAATAAAATGTTTATTGTAAAAATTGATTTCTGTGTAAAATTTTATGCATCTTTCTATTCATGTCTGACATGTCTGATTTCACTTTAATTTACATTGATAATTCATGATTAAAAAATCAACCATACCTTCATGTAAAAGAGTCATCATCTCATCAACAAATCGAATCCATCGAGTCAAAAGAGCAAAAAAAAAACTATTCGAGCAGTTTATAAAATAAATTCTAATTGTTAAATGTGGACACATGATAGCATTTTCAAGGTATTGTGTTATTATGCATTTGCTAAATAAATACACTGTGAAACCCTGTCTTTACTAGTTAGGCAAATTTAGGCATATAGTCATATGAATTTACTTCAGGGCCGGACATGTTTTAGAGAAACAACATGTCTTTTTAGTGCTAGAATGAATGAATCTTCATGTTGCAATTAAAACTCAAAATTAAAAGTTATGAATGTAATACTGTAAATTCAGAAATTATTGCATGGTTTTTATTATAGCCAATAATGGGATAGAGTTGTAAACGCAATAATTAATACTCGCATTTTGTAATGTTTATTAAGCAGGACTAATCTTAAGACAGTATAAAATTAAATCGCATTTAAGATTTAAATGTCAAAATCGCAATAATAAATGCACACAATAATTTCTGAATTTACAGTTATCATGAATATTTACATATATATATTTATTTTATTACACAGTGGAATTATGAAATTGATATCGTTTTTGAGAAATAAATTCTAATTGGTAAATGTGGACTCGTTTTTCCTTCTAGAAATGTCATCTTGTGAACTTAGCTTCTGCAATTTAATTGATCATTTATTTTTCATATTTTCTTTTTCCATTGATTTATTATAAAAATGAAAAGCTTCCTTTGTTGCTTATTATGCTTAAATAACAATGCAATTATAAGTTACAACTGTTTAGAAATAGATTGCCTTTGTTGTTTGAAGCTTAAAAATTATGTTTGAAGATCTAGATCGTAGTATTTAAAAAAATAATTGATGTTGCATTCTTTTTCAAAAACGGTACGTACAATAAACTTGTTTATGCTAAAATATATTAAATGTCAATGAAATTACTAATAAAGTGAGTGTTACGTGATAAATGAAACAATTGAGATTTGATAAAATAAAATTAAACTTGTCATGTTGTATATATAATTAACTGCTAAGAAAATTAGAAGAATTAAATTTTGTTAACTTTAGTTAGGGTTTTACTTTTGAAATACAGAAACTCCACAGTAAATACAATGTTTTATACATTATTCAGACACAGTTGATGCTGGAACAATTGCAGGAGCAATAATTGGATCATTCGTTGGAATCATACTCATCGTAGTTATTGTGTACTTTGTGGCCTTCAGAAAGAAGAACGAAGGAGAAACATGTATGTACTTTGTGATAAAATTTTTGAAGCCTTGAAGACATAAAATCATATGAAATAGAATGTTAGTTATTTTCACACATATTCATGTCAACAATGATTGGGAGGTCTATGGGCCATTGACATGATTGAAACTGAAATTATCATATCCTATTTAAACATATGAAAAGAGTTTAAGACAAATTTTTAGATAGAAAAAAGTAATTCAAGCATTATTCATGTATTCTGTTGCTAAAATTGCGTTAGTATATTATTATTGACTTTCCCTAGAATTATTTTTATGTGTATTTTATGCCCTTCTTACCATAAGGCATACATGGCATACACAAAGAATCTTTCTCTACCTTTAAGCATCTTAACTGGTTTAAAATTCAAACAATTTATCTTGTAAAAGTGTTCCCATATTCTATTGGTTTCAGCACATGGGACAAAAATATGTCCTAGTTCTGAAATAAGGCCAGAGTCTGGCAGAGTTCAGACACAACATACTAAAGCAACAGGTGAACACTGAATTAGGGCTATAAAGCTTTTGAATTGCATATATATACAGTGCTGAATTCTTAATTAACCTATAGCTGTACAATGTAACCTATGGGAGTGCAACCCGAGTATAAATCCCAATAACCGAAAATTATACCATAGCTATCCATGGTATAATTTTCACAATTATACCATGGTTTTGTTGTGTAAGGAATTCAAAAGAAATAAAAATGTCAAGACCTGACCCAGCCGCCTGAATTTTTGATAGAAACAACTAAGTTAGTGTGGGGACACTAAGCTAAACTGCCCGCTTTGCACCAGCTGAAATAAATGATTGCTTAGGGTGGGAATCGAACCCACATACACCAACTCTGTTGTCCTATATTTTAAATGAACCAAGATGTGCTCCTAGAACAAACCAAAAAGGTTTAAAAATATGTTGATTTTCGTTTATTAAATGGTAAACTTTCTATTGGCTCAACTGTACAGCTACATTTACATGAATCACATCTAACCATTTGTTTGGCAAGGAGGGTTAGTTTGTAGGGGTTGGGGGGGGGGGGACACAGGAATCACGCCCCTTTTTAAGAACTTTAAATATGGTAAACAAATTACCTATTTTAATTATATCGTCGCATGTCAATGAATTTAATCCGAGAACATTTTGAAATCCCATTTAATTAATGTATGCCATGGGCAAGGGTGGATAGGACCTTTATCGGGACTCCGGGATCGGGTTTTTTTTTTTAAGCTCGTAATTTCGGGATTGACCCTTTCAGGATCCAGGAAGTCTTTTTTTTTCGAATTTCGGGACCTCTGGATTTCGTGTTTTATAGCCCGGTATTTCGAGATTTGGTGTTTTAAAGCCCAGGATTGCGGGATCAGGACTCCTCTATCCTCCCTCATGGACTTCTGGTTTAAAGTTAAAAGTGGAATAATTCATACAAACTCTCAGACAAATTCTTGTGAAATTAATTTCCTCAAAATCATTAATATAAAAAAAATAAAACATTCGAACATTTTGAAAACAAATAATAAAATTTAAAAACCTACCCTTTGCAGTTCAATTGTACGTAAGTTTGCAGGGGATTGCAGCAATCTTCCAAAATATCAGAAATCTGTACTATAAAGTTCTTGTGTCCTCATCCAGAACATCTTAAACAGTTTTTTTTGTCACCACCGTGAAGATGCATCCATCGCTGTCGAAAAATCTTTTCAAACTGAATACCCGCTTTTTCTGAAGCCTGTGCTAGTTTTAAAAAGTAGGCGGAGCCTTAAGTGTAAATTCCGAAAAGTGTTATTCTACAGTTTCGTATTAAAATAATTTCGTTGTAAACAAACAAAAATATATGAAATACACAATTATTAACAGCGAAAGATACAATAGGTCAATAAAGTTATACCATAGCTTTTATTGAAACCCACGGCATTAACCTCACGAGACAAAGTGCCCTAAAAATAACACATAGTATTTATAATGATACAAGGCTAGGGTACCTGATGAGGATTTACGGCCTTGGTCAAAAATGACCTAAATGATATCCGAAACACCAGGTGCAGCTTTATCATTTTTACTTCACTGGAAATCGAAGACGTCAGTCTACTTGATTACCACACATCATTATAATCTTATAACCTCAGCTTATAACAGACACACAGCTTTCTAACAGTAATTATTTTACATAAGAAAGGTCAAATCAGGCTACGATGAAAATAACTACAAAATAAATGTATAGTTTACGCAATGCATTTTTGCAAAAAAAGTCTGTACAGGAAGCAATATATAATTCACTTATTGACAAAGGTATTAATATGTTTTGCTGGGATTGGTAATGGACATGAGTATTAATAAAAAGATATGAAATATCTATAACATATAAAATACAATCAGATCTTTGTGAAATGTCATCGTGAATCTTATTTTGTCAGGAAAGGGGATGTGGAAATGCTTAAGGGAAATAAATATTGAAAGTGTTGATACATCTTCATATCTCATTTGAGACTATTTTATTAGTGGAAGAAGACGTCAAGTCTTCTGAAGACTTAAGGGGCTGACCATTAGCATTGAGTCTCCGTATGCCGCATTCATTTCGTGTATTACAATTTCAAAACAACTTAAGATTCCTGACACCGATTTTTACACATGATTAGGCATCTGAATCATTTAATTTGTAAATTATGATTGTAAAACAATCACTATCGTAAATATGACCTTTTGATTTACGTAAATTATTAGATTTCATCTCATCCACATGAACGTTATTTGTTTACTTGTAACAGGATGTTTTAACTGTAGATATTTGTATTACGCATGCGTGAATTTGGTTTCGGGACAACTCGCCCTGTTTACAAGTTCGCCCTTGAAGTTACGAATTTGCAATCCTGCAGACAAGAAGATTTTGTTTTTATATTAATAAAAAGGATATATAAAGTGTTGTCTTTATTCATGGTTTTCCTTTGTCATGTGAATTAGATGCCCTTCGTAACATACATGTGAACCTCCCGACGGGAGTACACACTCCCGTTTTCAGGGGGTCTCCTCCCGTCCTCCCGTTTAAGAGAAAAAACTCATGAATGAAAATTTTCAGACGCCTTTTTTGATCATTTCTTACTACTGTACGGGTGTAATTGACACCTGTGTTAAATTTTACCTGAACATCAAAGAAGATGTATAATTATATGGCTTCACTTGACAGCTTGGGTGTCAAACATACGTAATCAACGATGTTTACCTCCGGCTTACTGCGGTTGTGTTATCAAAACGATGTGTATTGGGAATATTGAAATACTTTTTTGTTACTTCCCTTTGTTTTATCCTGTTTTCAGTTATTTTGCTTTTAAAAATGTAAATTGTAAAAAGACTATAAATGATTAATATTTTAATCAAATAATCATAAAAGGATGTTGATTAAATGAATTTAAATGATTTTGGACAAATAAAAAAATTAAAATTTTAAATTATTTTAGCAATCTAGACCTCCTTTCAAGGATTAAATTGAAGTTTATATCATAAATTTGTTTATTAATTAAATGTGCAACTAGACTAATAAAAGGTCTAGTAGTTAGATTAATTCCTAGTAAAATCTTTCAAATTTAAATTTGTAAATGTATAGTTAGTTCTTGTTTGAAGAAAAAAAATACATTTTAACGACAATGGAACAAAGCAGCCTGGGTAAGTGGGGCTGCTTTTATGGTAATTCAAGTTACCTTTTATTCACCTTCTTCCACTTCCGAGCTATCAGCTCTTTGATTTTGTTTCATGCCAAATTTAGACAAAAGTACATTGTAAAATCCCTGCTTAGCTTGAAAGTCAGTCTTGTCAAATATTTTTGGGAAGTTATGCTCTTTTGGGATGTAAATTATATGGATTAAAATTATCAGAGAATTCGATTCAGATATTCAACCTCAGGAACATTGCTTACCTACATGAACTTTGCATGTTGCTGGCATGATTTTGTATTGCATTGCTTGTCACTTCTGCAGACACAATTATATCATTTGAAGACCACACATTTGTTTATTGAGGTTTGTCAGGACATGTTATCAAAACAGACTGCACCAAATAGCCTCTAGTCTGATGCTCCAGACTAGTAAATATTGATATATGTCAAGATTTTATATAGCCATATAAGGACAAGTTTTGATAATTAGTTTCTGGACCAGTACATGTAAAGGTTTTTGACATCGGATTCAAGCATATTATCCAATCCCTGAACTTCAGGTTTCTATCTCAAAGACCATGGTAAATTGCAAATATTTTTCCACATAGTGAATACTTGATGGCTGTTTCAGTGTTCTTTAAATTTTGACTTGTAAGCATTAAAAATAACATTAGTTCTTTTCAGAGCATTTTACAGAAATGTATAACAAATCAATAAGATTTTTTTTCTATTTTTCAGATCGAACAAAAGAAGAAAACGGGTAAGATTTAATGTTGTTAGTAAACATATGGTGGTACATTTTTTTTTGTACTTCATTGTGAATACAGGCATATGAAAACACACATACATGTTTAGATTGAAAGTGTTTTAATATAACTATTGTAGGGGTTATATTGAAATCTGCAACAAAAAATCATTGCTCGTTTATTTTTATAATTATGGCATATTTATTCTTTTCATTTCTGGAATGTAAACTTTTGGGGTATTTTTATTGCAGTTCACTGTCTTATTTATTCTTAGAACACACATTAAAAAAAGAAATTATATAATTTTTTTATATTTCTATTTAAAGGGGGAAAAAAACATTAATTTTTTAGCTCACCTGGTCCGAAGGGCCAAGTGAGCTATTCTCATCACTTTGGGTCCGTCGTTGTTGTCTGTTAACTTTTACAAAAATCTTCTCCTCTGAAACTACTGGCCCTAATTAATTCAAACTTGGCCACAATCATCTTTGGGGTATTAAGTTAAAAAAATGTGTCCCGTGACCCAGCAATCCAACCAAGATGGCAAAAAATAGAACATAGGGGTAAAATGCAGTTTTTGGCTTATAACTCAAAAATCAAAGCATTTAGAGCAAATCTGACTGTGGTTGAATTTTAATCAGGTTTAGATATATCTGCTCTGACATTTTCAGAGAAATCAAACAATCCGTTGTTAGGTTGCTGCCCCTGAATTGGTAATTTTAAGGAAATTTTGCTGTTTTTTATAATTATCTTGAATATTATTATAAATAGAGATATTGTACAGCAAAGTAAGAACTTTAGAAAAATAAGTCTACATGACCAAAATGGTCAATTGACTTCCTAAGGAGTTATTGTCTTTTATAGTCAATTTTTAAACAATTTTCGTAAAATTCGTAAATTTTTACTAACATTTTCCACTGAAACTACTGGGGTAAGTTCATTATAGATAGAGATAATTGTAAGCAGCAAGAATGTACAGTACAAACACATCACCATCACCAAAACACAATTTTGTCATTAATCCATCTGGGTCCTGTGTTTAATATTCACATAGACCAAGGTGAGCGACAGAGGCTCTTTAGAGCCTCTAGTTTGGATAAACTGGTAACAGAAGAATGAGTTGATTTGAAGAATATTCACACTTATGTATTATGCCCGACTTGCTTTTAAAAAAATAATTATGTTTATTTTTTTGCTATTTTTAAGCAGAACTGGTAGTGCCCCAATAGATAATACTGTGTATAGTGTTCCCAACAAAGAACAAAGGCATGGAGATAGAGATAGAGTAAGTATAACACATTCTATACAAGAAAGTTTACTGCACTACTTTACGTCAGCTAAAGGTTTACCATTTGGAATAAGTACAGGGTTTTCAAATTTTATTAAAAGGGATAATTTCAGTAAGTTAAAACTGTAATTGATATAGTTTATAAAATTGTTGACTTATTTTTTGGCAACAGTTTTATTATTACTGTGATAAGATATTGTGAATTTATTCTAAACATCATAATAGAGCTGACAAGTTCTGCATTAACTTTCTGCATGTTTCAATACACACACTGTAGTGCTTTGGGTTACTGTAAAATAAAAATGGGCATGTAGGCAATTATTACACATTTTTATATTTAATTTCTTTATAATTTTATATTATTTATTTCTAAGAGTAGTTACAATGTATTTTTTGTTGAGTATGGGACACAATTCAAGCAAGCTCTGATCCTATATTCCATCATTGGTGTTGTCAAATATTAGAACCAGTGGGGGTTCAAGTATTTTTAGACATCACAACAGTAAATCTTGTTGCCCTTTGACAAGATTGTTACTGAGAAACACCTTCTAATTTGAAATGCCATCAATAATCTATTAAAATGGTATGAAAAGAACCAAATTTTAACAATATTTTGCTTTTTTATGGGTCTTAGTTTAACAGCCTTAACTTAATGGGTATTATATTGCATTTTTAATTTCACCATAAATTCCTGTCTAGTTTTTATTTGAATTTTTTATTTATATTTATGTATTCAATTTGATGTGGTTTGCTTTATTGGATGATTGATATTATTGTATGTGTATGTATACTGACTAGTACACTATATTACAGCACACAATGCTAGATATAGCTGTATAATTTATATTGTAAGTGAATGGTTTATATACATGTATGTGATATTACTTGTAATCTTGATCAGGCTTTTTTGGGGCCAATTTCTATAATAACCAAAAAGCATGCACAATACCTGATTGGTAAATCTATTTTAAAGTTATTTACTGTAAATATATTAAACATTTTTTTCAAAATGGACTATTTTTGGCTGTTTTCTCAAGCTCTTTTCCATTATTTTTATTTTTTTTGTCAAAACTGATATTTACTGCAAATGTGGTTTCAAATTATCATTTTATTTATTTGACCTTATATTTCTCTTTGATTAATATCAATAGCTAAAAAATTTTGAATTGCATGATTGCTTATTTTTGTTGCCATTTTGCATTGTTGTTTACATGACTTGTTATAAATGTTGGTATGTGTGCATGTTACTGCTCATAAGATTGGTGTTTAAGATTATTCAAAAGGAAAACTTATCAAGCATATTGCATGGCAGATATGAAATAAACAAGATTACCTCTGCTTTAACTTTAAGTTTGTCTCACGATATATTGCATTGTTATATCAGAACTTTATCAAGCACTGTTTTCTTACAGATTACAGTTGTAACAGGAGTAAGACATTTATTATTTATTAGTAGTCTCTTTTTTTTTCTTTAAAGGAATTAAAACGCTTAAACTTCAGGACATATTTATCTTTTATAGATCTTCGGGGTCTTGAAAGACCTTAAAATTGGGCAATCTTTCCCTAATCTATAAATTGATCTTTGAATAGGGTAGATCTGTGATTTCAGTAAGATTAGGCACAGCTATCAAAATCTTCACTGCACTGGGCAGAGCACTGTTGATTTTTGTTGCTTAGTCATTTTCCTCCTGACATATAATTGTCAAGTCTTATACATTTTGATCACTAAATTGATTGCTCCTAGCTAATGAACACCCCAAAATATTTTAAGAATTCATAAAAAAAATATGTTAAAATTGAATTTTTTACATATAAAATGAGAAAAATAGCTATTACTTTCAGTAAACATTAAGGGATAATGAAAATTTTTACAAAGCAAGAAGTTTCTAATTGATTCTAGTAAATGATGTATAGGCATTTATCTTGATTTACTGCTCTTTAAGGTAGATCACCAGTATATATTTTTTGAGACAGAATTTTTTTATAATTTGCCAAAATGAAGATTTTACTATGCTCTTTTCAAAACTTTAATAAAAAGTATGGGTCACCGTCCTATTTTTCAAGCTATGAGTCGTTGAAAATTGCCAAAATTTGGTTAGTTTGTTCATGAAAAAACACATTAGTATGCATAAAAAAAATTCTATGAGATAGAATTTTGAAATAAATTGCGAGAAGAAAGGTTTTATAATATGTTTTAAGAAAATAAAAAGAAAACATGGTGTCACCGAACTTGTTTTCTTGCTACAAGTAAATATAAAAAATTCCCCTATTAGCCCAGTATAAATTTTGTACTAAAAGAGTTATCTCCCCTTAAATGGCTCATTTGAAAAAAATGATTTTAAAACCAAAGAAAATGATGTTTGTTAAAATATTTTGTATAATACAATTAATTAACAAGTTGTCTTTAAATAGAAAAATTTTCTAACAATTAAATTGCAAATCTGTCTCCAAATTTGCAGATTTAGGCAAATAACTAGACCGATTTTGTACTGTGATTGTACAATCCAAGATGGCGGTATACCATCAATCTACCTTAAATAACATCCAGTGACAAATATTTTATGAATATTGAGGAATATGATAAACCTTTAAATTTCTGTAAATGGAGTTTATGAAATATATTTAGAAAATACATTAAATTTTAAGACAAAAACATCAATGTGTCTAAGGTCACGTTTTGATAAATATTCCAATTTTATCTGAAAGAAAAATCCCCCTCGCACTCGATAATCAAAATCATTTCATAAATTAATGTAGTGGTTTCTTTCTTGTAATAAACTACTGATCATTTTAACAAAAATCATATCAAAGCTTCTATTATTATTCTGAGATAACAATTTCTCCATATACTGCATTTATACTCAAGACATTTAACAAACAGGGCAAGCTTTTATGTAAAATTTAAAAAAGAGAAGAGCTTAACTTTTGAGGATTGTTAAATTGTTTTACTTAATTTCAATTCTGCTGAGATGTTTTCACTTTTTGTGAATTTTGAATAAAATTTAAAAAGTTAAAGTTTTGCAAAATTATGTGATGTGTTAAGACAGTTTGTTTTTAAGATAATAGAATATTGATTAGATTAATGTAAAAATTTTAAGAAATTATTAGATTAGCCGTTTACTAGTTGCCATGAGACATGTTAAGAACAAAGGAGTAAGTTCGATAAGGGACATATTTGGCCCAAATTATAAAGTTCATAGTTACAAGGTAATAAATGTTTAAAGTTGCCTTAACGACATGTTAGAAAGTTAAACAGAACTGTTTTTGTCAAAGTTTTATTCTAACACGTTGATTTTTACATCCCAAAAAGGTCAAATTAAGGGATTTTGGTGAAATGTGACAAAATCAGCTAGATTTCAACCAAATAAAGGACCAGGAAACATAGAGCGCAGGCGTCGACAAGCTTAATATTCAAATAAGACATGTGAAATGTCTTCACAAACATTATTTTAAAAGATCTTTGTTGTCGACGTATGCGCTCTATGTTTCCTGTCCAATAATCTATGGAAATTCGACCAATTTCGTTGATTTTTTCGAGAAAATTCAATATGAGTATAACTTGTGACGTCATAATGAAACGCAGGAACGTAAAATTTTCCACAAAATGGGTTATATCCTAGCTAGTCAATGTATTAGCTATAATTTATCGTGATATTGGTTGATAAATACGAATTTTAAATTTACGCTAAAAAAGGGGGCCATTTTGGGACCTTATCGAACATACTCCTTTGAATAAGATAAAAAAAAACAGGGTTTTATACTTAAATAGGTTGCAGAGGTAATTAAATGTGACAATATCTGCCATGCTTGATACATGTTGATTTAGATAAGTTTTCCTTTTGACTATTTCAGTGTGACGAGAACCTAATTAGTCAACAGCCACCTCCGCCTCCACGTCCACACAAACAGGAACTACATTACGCAGAACTGGATATTGCTTCTAATCCACCTGGAATACCGCCGCCAAAACCACTGAAACCTAAACCAAAACCTAGAACCAAAAAAGGAGAACCACCAACTGAATATGCTGTAGTAAAATTTGTGTGAACTGATTTTAATATTTAATAATTATTGGAAGGAGATGATTGGTGCAGATTAAAGTCTTAACAATGATCATGCATGAGTGCAGACAAATGTCTAAATGATCGTCATGCGTTGGTGCTAATATTGTTACTAAAACAATTATTATTTCATTGTTATGAGCTTTTTCATTTTGATTTTTTTTTAACATATAGGAAAGTGGAATAATATTTGGAATCTTTTTTGTTGATAATATGATTACTGCGTTCATTATCATTTCATCAATATTGTCATTTTAACTTTTTTATTAACTAGAACAATTTAATTTTAAATATATGATGTATTGGAGACGATGAAAAGAAAAAAAAAAATCTAAATTTATTTTAACTATTATACATCATTCTTTAAATTTAGAATATTAAGATGAAGCAGAATGCCATAGAACTTTTATATTTGTGATTTATTTCAAAGTATCCATGTCATTTGGTTAGTTGTGAAATTAGGTTGTTGTACCAGTGAGGTATATGTACCCCATATTAAATTAATTCAAATTGATAAATTTACATGTATTAAGGTAGTAAAAGTATTTTATCCATAATTAAAGAATAAGTTAGACAATTGAATAAATCTATGTTTGAAAATAAAAGTATAACAGGATACAAGATATATCTTCTCTAATATAAACATAATCTTCTTGACCAATCAAAAATTGTAGGGACAGTTAAAGTTAGATACTTATAGTGTTGTCATTATAAAAACTTGTATAAGAGGAAAAATTGTTATCAGTCTTGCACCAAATGTTTTCCGATATAAAAAATTAAGCTTTATTAAAAAAAAATATATTTGAGTTACAGAAATTTTATTTTATTTTTTACAAGGATTTTAGATCTCATTAGTGATTATATTTATTTTCTGTTGTGAAATATTGATATGTTTTTAATTTGTCCAGAATTATTTTTCATGGATTTGAAACTGACCTATAATTTTATATATATGCTGAAAATTAAATTTTTATCTCTTAAGTAAAGTTTTTACTCACTACAAATTAGTTGATATTGAAATAGCAGTGTTTTTTTCTCTTTCTGTAAACAAGGATATTTTGTAATGGGATTGCTTAATTATGCCCCCTAAATCTTTTTGGAGGGTGGTTACATACATGAATGAACAAATAGTGTGCCCTTCATACCAATATTTTTTATGTGTTTCAAATTTTTTGATCCTGTTATGTGATCATATTATATACAAAAATAAATATTACATTGAAATTTTATGTGACAGTTTTATTAGGAATTATGTGGGTTTTTTTTTTTAACAATTTACTGCCTGTCAAAGAGATCAAAGTTCATTTTCTATGTGCACAGCAATATTTTCTGAAATTAGGTTGTTATTTGCAGAAATTTAAATGTTTTTATAAAGCTAACCATTTATTTTTTCAATGATTGTCTCCCTTGCAACAAAGAGAGCAGAAGCTGAAATATAGGAGTTACATTTCCAGTTTTTTAAATATTTTTTCTTTAGAAAGATGATAAGATGCGTTTAAAATGTTTTTTTTCCACATAGGATTGTTTTGTTTTATTTTTAAAATTATGAATGCTATAATATTAGTATCAGTTTTTATGCCCAGTCTCTGATATGAGACATATGACTGGGTTTGTTTTATTGTTGTTATTTATCACCATTTCATTATGAACTCAATCATGTTTAAATTTTTTACAATCATGTTTAAAAAATAATCACAATCATTTAAATCATTATCATGATCATATTTATCATTATCACAATCATATTTATCATTATCATGATCAGGCTGTGATATCATGTTTGCTCATATTTTTTAAATCCATGCATAATCTTTGTTCAAGTTTATGCTGTTGGTAGTCCGTGGTGGCTGTCTGTCATATTTGTTTTTCATTGTTTTCTCATAAATTAGTCCATTTGTTGTTTTGTTTAAATTGGATCACATATAGAATGTTTAAATAACATCTCTATGGAAAGTTCTTTCAAAGGAAATCATATGACAATGTTGTGGAACATGTGACATTTATGTCTCAAAAGTGAGACGTAGAGATCATAGATTTTGTCTCCTGCATAGGCGTTGGCAGTGTCAATATTCAGGTTGTCTGGGTTAAAGGTGTTTTTTTTTTTAATTTTACGTAAATAAGTTTTTCAAACCTTTATAGAATTTTAGGAAATTTGGACAGAAGCTTTTTTATGACTAAAATACAGTATCAAAGGGAAAAGTTAGATTAAAAAAAGTTATTCTATTTATAACAAGTTTCTGTTGAGTATTTTTTTTAGGGGTTTAAATTTAGAGATTATGATTTACTTACCATTTTTATAGAGCAAAAATTTCCAAATTGTGCCATTCGTTATTATTATATTACAGTAATGACGTTGTGAGCAGGTTTCACTATATGTAGAATGTACATCGAAATTATGCAAATTTTTACTAACATTTATATTTTGATCAAAAAGTAATTATGTTCTGTGATGTTGCTATTATTGTGTAGATATGAATTATATTGCATTGTAATTATATGAATCTTTTGATATGATCTTAAAGTCATGTGATATTTAATGAGGACTTTAGAGTCCATTTGTGTAAAGGTATAGGTGGTTGTTAATATGTATTATAATCTATACGCAGAAATTTTGATTAAATTTTTTCCAAGAGGAAATATTTATTCCATGTTAAATATATGTATAGATTAAGAAAAAAACTAATTTAAGTCTGAAAAATTGGGATGTGTGCTAAAATTATAAAAAAAAAATTTGTATATAAAAGTTTCATTGCCATATTATGGACAAATTGGATGACTAGTATCTGAAGGTTCTATTTAGAGTAAAAAAGAACATACCATGTTACTCCCAATCATAAGGGACATAACTCTGTTTACATAAACGAAAATCTATCTATACTGGAGTTTGAATATATATGAATATATTTTTAATAAATTTTATAATTTAGAGCAGAGTTCTATTAGATGAAAATTAATTTCTGAACAAATTTTACTTGTTAATTTTGAACAGATTTAAAGACAACTATACAAATCATTACTTTAAAAGTAAAGGTAATAATAACAGTTGCCATCTCAGTACCTCAATAATTTACATTTAATATTTTGCTATGTTTAACTACCTCTTGTGTAGAGTTGTACAGTATTACCATTGTTGAAATCCAAGCTTTTAAAATTTGATGATGGGCAAATTAGTCTAGACGTATAATATGTAAATTTGCATAAGGAAATCAATTAAATCTAGACACAAGAATTATACTTTTGTTTAGGGATTTCAAATAAAGCTGACATGATTTGTTATGTTTGGAGTCTTTTAAAGCTTGCTATGCATTATTTTTTTTACTCATTGTTGAAGGTCCTATGTAAACTACAGTTGCTAACATCTACATCAATTGGTATCTTGTGGTTAGTTGTTTCATGGGCAATCATACCACATCTCGCTATTTTATATAAACATGTTGATTTTAAAAGGAGATCAAATTAAGATTGTGTATATTATATTTTTATACATCCCAGTTTTAATATGAGTCATTGTATTGTCTGATACTCATGTTTGTATTCCTCATCAACCAAGAAAATAAATTGTTATGTTGATTTTATTCTTTTAGTTCTTCTTTATCTATTTAAATTTAATTTCAGATTATTCTCTCCTTGTTTTTCAACAAATTTTTTCTTTCAACAATTTGATTTAAATTCAAAGCAATTATATGAAATTCAGCAAACATATAAAAAGAAGTATTATGTGTAAGGAGGTTACATGCATTCTTTTACATGATCTTAAAATAGATTATCATATTTTGTACATGTATTTGATTGTTTGCATGACCTAAGAGAAAAGTATGTAATGAAATAGAGTACTGAAAGAGCAATAGAGTAAAATACAAATTACCTCACTCAATAAAAACAGCAAATACAAAATTTCTTACCATCTTAAACAATTACTAGTCAGAAACTAAAATATACAAGTTGTCTCAACATTACTTTGATTTAGACAGCAGAATTTTAAAGGATAATCATGTATTATGGATCTAAACTACACAGATTTTGGTTCATGTTTCTTAAAGATTTTATCAAGCATAATTCAATCTGTACAACACAATAGGAATAATGTTTTAAAAACTTGAATGATTGATTGATTTTTGCCTCTTTCCACACTATTTACTGTTTTGTGGCAGCCAGTTTTTACTGGAGGAAGTCAGGGTGCTTAGAGTTTTAATAGTTGTTATACTTGCCTTTCTTTATAGCTGAATATTTTTAATACACTCACAATACAACTTCTTTTTAGATGGCAGATGAATTGATGAAAATATGCACCTATTCATACACATATATAACCATTCAATATTTTTACCAAGTTTATGTTGTGTTAACATTTTAAGATTTCTAAAAATGTATAAAGTTAAGAAGATAGAGATTTCCACATGGTAAAAATATTCACCGTTGTTTAACTAACATAAAGTATATCTGTGAATAACAAAAGTCATCCAATGAACAGGTAGAATAAACAGGTTAAACACAAATATAAATATCTATGTCTGAAAGGGGAAGAAACATATTGAAGTTAATTTTTAGTTTCTAATGAAAATAAAACTTTTCTTTTTCACAGTCACCAAGAGACAAGTCTCCAAGACAGTACGAGAACCGTGGACTGGATGAACCACACACGAAAGGCTACACCAATGATCCTAGAGGTCGTAGTAACCCTGGAATGGATAGGTCATTTGATGATGTCAGAGATGGTAACATGAAGTCCAGCCGAGGGCCAATGATGGGATCTAATGCCTCATTTGGATCTGCCGTGTAGAACGAAGATGTCATAGGATTTAACAATTTAAACTAACACAGAAGGATTATAAAGGGGATAGTAGTATACTAACAAAGATTGATATGGGACTACTGAGTCAGGCCAAGGCATTGCACAGCATGATAATGTTGATTTGGAAGTAATCTTTTAAATTTCAAGTTGGCCAGTTAGTCACTGCTATGTTTCTTGGACTACTTTCAATTTCTTATGTGAATTTGTAAAAAATATTTCGAAACACAAGCTGGCCATAATTTTGTTGGTGAGGCTTCAAAACTGTCATTCAATAATTGTGTTATTTTTTTCGTTAACACACCTTCAATTCCTGGTAGCAAAAATGAATTAAAGGAAAATCAGAATTTGAATACCTACAAAATTGGAAAACAGAAAATAAATTTTTGCTCTTAATTGTAAGATATAAAATTGTGATAATGACAAAGTAGGCCAGGCAAAGTCAGTATACTATCAGAAGTAGATTAGGTCAAACCATATGATTTACCGGTATTGTTGCTTTAGATTTATATTTGTATAATTTGTACAAAATTTCTGTATACCATGTACATTCCAGATATTTGTTTGAATCTTTGTTGAATCTTTGTTGATTGTTAGTGATTATGTTTCCATGGTAACATGTTTGATTGTTAAAACATTCCAATATTTGTACAAAACCATGATTAGAAGGCAGCAAAATGACAGGTGTAAATGTAAAAGGCTCATATCTATTTTATTTGAAATAGTTTCGTAATAAAAAAAATCCTAAAAGGGAACATTTAAGTGTATCCTAGCAACAAAAAACTTTGTTTATAAAGCAAAAACAAAGCATTTACTAGCTAGATAAATAACCTTGGCCAAAAATGAGCAATGTTAACAAAATTTTGAAATAACCTTCATTTGTAAAAACTCAAACCTGACATTTGTAGATAGCATAACTTGAGTGTCCTATTTATAGACATATCATTACCATAATTCTGCGGGTTGAATTTATTATATACATTTATTTACTGTACATTACTGGAAGTGCAATTAGAATTAACTTTTATGTAGATTTTTATCATTCCAATTAAGTGCTTAAAGAATTTTTATTTATTTTAACTTGATGGAGAGAAACAGACAGTTTGTTGCTCATTATCCCTAATACAATTTATATTTAGACATACTGTCTATTTTTCAGTTAGAGGTTAGTGCAAGGCCGTCTTACCTCATTATTTTAAAATTTGAGGACAAATATATCAAGACTGTTTAAAGGGCTATTCAAGATTTTCCTGTGCATTCCCAATTGTTATAATTCTGAAAAATGCTTTTAAGTCAATTATGAATTGATGTAGTTTCAATTCGTTGAAAGAGTCTTAGTTTTAAGATTTTCTTTGTTAAAATTTTTAAAAAGCTGTGTTGGTAATTTTACGGGTGAATTGGTATTTAATTTGAGATACTATAGATCTGACAAAAAATTGATTCTTTATATAATTCAAATTTTCCCATTTAGAAAAAAAAAGCAAAGATACATTTCAGTGCTTCTTTGAACCTTTAAATTTGTTAAAAATGGGGAAAAAATTATGTATTATACAAATATTTATCCCAGTTTTTTTACGTCCAGTGTAAAGGCCTTCATAATGTGTAATTATTAAAGCCTTGATTATGTTGATGTTATGTTAAAGAAACTTCTTAAAGGACATGTCAGCTTTTTGCGATTAATACAAAAATTTAATGAACATTTTGGCTAAATCAAAAGGTGCACATGTGTTACCTAAAAATATGTTATCAGTGAATACATTACAAAATGTACTTCCAATATTTATATCTTTCCCAGGATTGTGCCCTATCTTATTTCTCTATATGAACAAATTGGTCTAGATTTGACTGAATTAACTTTTACTTCATTAGTGTAATACACATTAAAGGGACATAATTCAAACCAAAACTGACATTAATCTGAAAAGTTTCATACAACTAATGTTTTATTTTTCAAATTGAAATATTTTTGATTGTATGACCAATTTGGCCCTAATCATGCATACTATGTTGCAATTAATTTAGATAAATATATGTCGGGTTGTTGTCTCTTTTACACATTCCACATTTCCATACTCAATTTTATATACATGAAAGTCTTGAAAATTTAACATATTGAAAGGAAAAGGGAAAAGTAGCAATCAAATACTAATTATGATGATAAAAATTTGAAATTGGAATATTAAACGGATGAATAAAAAACATAAGCAAGACAATTTGTCTATTTATAGAATTAATTTGAATTATATAGATTAGGCCTTCACTGTAATGAATGTAAACTACAATTAAATGTGTTATAAATATTATATAACAGTCGGTAATTAATTCAATTGATTCTTTGTATCTCACCACAATCAAGACACAATTATATTTTAGTAGCTAGACGTATTGGGTTGTGATGTTGTAATTAGCAAATCCATGTCATTGTATATAGAAAACATTATATCAATCAAATTTTTATATATTTGTATAATTATGTCCATTTATTCTGTGATTTATTTTAACATTATGCAACTATCTGATCATCTAAGTCATATTGACTATAAATCTATATATTTCTATGATCAATATTTCCCTATAAATTTCTTAAGGGGAGATTTGATAGGAAATAGTCTTATTTACAGGGAACACATCTCATATGCCTGTAAATATGCTGTATATCTATGTAGTATTGCATCTCCCATGAAAAAAAACATATTAACCCTGCCCTGTGAATAAGTTCTGCAAATATCTTGGTCCAAAAACATACATGAAAACTGCATTCACAATATTGTTACAACTTAAAACAATATTGTGAAAATATTTTCTCTCTTCAAGCTCTTTATTAGTAATCTAGCTTAGATAAGTTTGCAGAAATTTAACTTAGGTTTATTATAGCTTTGTATCTGCTACCATCTGATATTTTTTTATATAATTGCCAGTATATCCTAACGATATTAATTGATACTTCAAGAAAACGAAATGTTTCATAGATTTGATGTTACTATTCTTTTCCAAGAAGAAAAATAGTTTAAAAGCCCTTTTTCTGTCGTATATTTAAATGGATCAATATCATGAAGCTAAACTGAATTAAGAAGATAGTTGCAAAATGTTAATTATGAGGTTGTGAATTATCAAATTGTTGAAATTTATTTTTCTAGAAAATTCAATTAGCAAGATTAATGTATGAATGAAACATAAAATTCATTTGCATATTTCATTTCTGAATTTACCTAGGGGAAAGATAAAAAAAAACAGTAAATGGTCACAAAAGACAATAATAACGAAAACAATAGAATTGTTTCTACAGGTTTTACAATAGTTTTTCGGCATAAGAAGAAATTAATTACTCGGTTAATAGTAGAATATTTACTCAGGCAGTGTAAGAACAATACTCTTGCTTTTAGATTTGAGTAAAAGATTTTCAGAATAATTGATTTATTTTCTTTTAAGTGTCAAGAAATGTACACATGTGATGAACATAAAGTTTTGAACAGATCTCCTTTAAGGCTAACACCTTGATGTCAACTTAAAGGACACGGATTGCATTGATGCAGTTTAATATCCGTCATGTAAACCAAATATTCTACTTGAGTTGTAATATGCATTTCCAAAGAATAAGGTCTAGATTGAAATTGCTTTGGTAAACTATTTTTATATCAGAGAGAGAGGATGCTATTTTAGTTTGTTGAAAGTGCCAAAGATATCCACACGTAAACATGACTTAATGTCCAGTTCATCTTTAAGCTACCTGATATATTACATTCAAAAGTTGACTAGTAAGTCCTGAAATACACATTTTATGGTAGAAAAATCTCACGATATAGGTGAATATTTAAGACAGAAAAATAAGGAGATGTATATGTGCCATAATTAGAACCTTACATAGGGAGAAGGATTTGTATACTTTTATCATTAGTATGACTGTGTGTGTATGAGAGAAATTATTGTTAACAATCTATATATATATCTTTAATCTTGTTATGATTAGTTGAGAGGTTGTATTATATTTTAATTATAGAATGTGAAAAAAAAACACTTTTGAGAATTCAAATTTCTTTTATGTTTACATGTTTATTTTTTTTGTCACCAAAATTATTGAATGAGAAATGGTTGTGTAGATTTAGAATTTTATTCTTCCCTCTCTCCCTTTTCTTTTCCACATTTTATTAATTTTTATGAATGAAAGTGTAATTTCTTGTTATTTTGTACACTGCTTTTACAAATAAAATTGTAGCCAATCAGAGAAGATTTTTTTATTTTGCTGGCAAGAAGCTTTTTTGTTTAGCCTGCAACTTTTGTCACAGAAAGCTCGACATAGGGATAGTGTGCAGACGGCAGCGGCCTTTGCTAACTTCTTAAAAGCTTCATATTTTAGAAGGTGGAAGACCTTGATGCTTCATACTTTGTATATAGATACCTCATTTTACAAAGTTTTTGTCAGTCACATGTCCACTGTCCTTGACCTCATTTTCATAGTTCAGTGACTACTTGATGAATAAGAAGTTAACATTTTTTGTTATGTTTAATTCTCTCTTATTATAAGTAATAGGATAACTATATTTGGTATGTGCGTACCTTGCAAGGTCCTCATGCTTGTCGGACAGTTTTCACTTGACCTCGACAGCATTTGATAGATTGGTAAACAAGGTTAAGTCTTTGTGGTCAAGAACTATTGGTAGCAGAGAACTTTTATGATATCATGCCAGGCTATTGGTAGCAGAGAACTTTTATGATATCATGCCTGGCTATTGGTAGCAGAGAACTTTTATGATATCATGCCTGGCTATTGGTAGCAGAGAACTTTTATGATATCATGCCTGGCTATTGGTAGCAGAGAACTTTTATGATATCATGCCTGGCTATTGGTAGCAGAGAACTTTTATGATATCATGCCTGGCTATTGGTAGCAGAGAACTTTTATGATATCATGCCTGGCTATTGGCAGAGGCCAACATTCATGATATCATGACCAGCTTAAAAGGGGCACTAGCTACGAGATATATACGAGCTAATTCACTTGCAAGTGAAACAGTAATTTTCAATGTTTCATCACTTAATTTGACAAAATTAAACCATTTTGGCTGCTAAAAGTGAAATATTATTTCACTATTTCACTTTCATTATTGATTGAGCAAAAAAAATCTTACTTAAGATTTTTTTGCTCAATCAATAATGAAAGTGAAATAGTGAAATAATATTTCACTTTTAGCAGCCAAAATGGTTTAATTTTGTCAAATTAAGTGATGAAACATTGAAAATTACTGTTTCACTTGCAAGTGAATTAGCCGACCTCATTAAATCCATATTCATGTGAACTTCAATTTAACCCCTCGCTAGAGATTGACAACGCATGCAATATACGTGTACAGGTTTGATAATTAAAGAAAAAAGAATGTCAACAATGAAAGTGAAACTACGGTAAATCATTTGATTACTGATTCGATCTATATAAAATCATTCCTAAAAACAATGAGACACATAAATTTTCAATCTATGAGATAAAATCAAACAGACCTATAAAAATCCAATTGCACGTTTTGGTTTAATCTATTCATATTGTTATTTATGTTTACATCGCTTATATGGTCATCTGAGGTCAAATCAATAGTTAATTAGATGGCATCTGGACTAACATACACACGAAACGAACCTACATGTTATCTATGCCATGCTCTGTATCCTGTTTATTTTAGACTTTTGGTAGTTTGGATAAATGTTTGACATTGTTATAAATCAAATATGAGAATTTGAGTCAAATCGGTGACCATGAATTTGACAGCTAATGCCCCTTTAAGGCAGCAGACAACATTCATGATATCATGCCCAGCTGGTGGCAGCAGACAACATTCATGATACCATGTCCAGCTAATGGCAGCAGACAACATTCATGATATCATGCCCAGCTAATGGCAGCAGACAACATTCATGATATCATGCCCAGCTGGTGGAAGCAGACAACATTCATGATATCATGCCCAGCTGGTGGCAGCAGACAACATTCATGATATCACGCCCAGTAAATGTTAGCAGACAACGTTCATGATTTAATTCCAAGTTAATGAAGGTGCACTTTCTTCCTGGAGTCATGCCTAGCTAGTGATGGCACGCTATATGGCAGATATCTTGCCCTGCTTATGAAGGTACTCTAGTTTTAGGATAAATGTTTGCCATTCAAAAGAAACATATAAATAATTCGAAGCAGTTTATTTAAAAACAAGGAGCTGTAAATAGTGATATTAAAAATCATATTTTCTTTGAATTGGAAGAGAAACAACGAATATTCCTGTTATTGCTTAAGTTCTCAATTACTAATTTGCAAGACTTCAGTAATGCACACTTATTATACCCCACGCAACGAAGTGTCGTTTGTTACATGTTTAAAATCTAGGAATATTCCTGTTGTTGCCTGAGCTCCAAACAACATGTTTTACAGTACTTCAATAAGGACTGGGTGTTTATTGTATTCCTGTTGTTGTCTGAGCTCCAAACAATGTGTTTACCAAGACTTAATAAGGGCTGGCTGGTTGTTTGTTACTTGTTTAAAATTAAGGAGTATTCCTGTTGTCTGAACTCCAAACAATGTGTTTACCAAGACTTTAATAAGTGCTGGCTGTTTGTTGCTTGTTTAAAAATCTAGGAGTATTCCTGTTGTCTGAGCTCCAAACAATGTGTTTTCCAAGAATTCAATAGGGACTGGTTGTGTGTTACTTGTTTAAAATTAAGGAGTATTCCTATTGTCTGAACTCCAAACAATGTTTATAAGACTTTAATAAGGGCTGGTTGTTTGTTACTTGTTTGAAAATCTAGGAGTATTCCTGTTGTTGTCTTAGCTCCAAAAAGATGTTTTATAAGACTTGAATAAGGGCTTGTTGTTTGTTACTTGTTTAAAATCTAGTAGTATTCCTTTTGGTGTCTGGGCTCCAAATACCATGTTATCAGACTTCAATAAGGGCTGGTTACTAGTATATGTTACGTGTTTTGAATCGAGGAGTATTCCTGTTGTTGTCTGAGCTTTGTATAATATGATTTGCAAGACTTATTTTTTGTTTCATCTTTAAAATCTAGGAGTATTCCTGTTGTTGTCTGTACTCCAAACATCATGTTTTACCAGACTTCATTTTTTCCATAAATAAGGCCGTTAGTATTCTCTTTTGAATTGTTTTACATCGTCTTATCGTGGCTTTTTATAGCTAACGATGCAGTACGGGCTTTGCTCATTGTTGAAGGCCGTACGGTGATCTATAGTTGTTAATGTATGTGTCATTTTGGTCTCTTGTGGACAGTTGTCTCATTGGCAATCATACCACATCTTCTTTTTATATAGAAAAACCATTATATATAAGTAGTATATTATTTTCATATGTTTTACAAGGCTCTAGTACGAACTGGTTGTTTGTTATTTGAGTAGAATTTAGGAGTATTGATTTGCAAAGACTCCCCAAAGGACTGGTTTTTTCATAAAGACCATAGTATTTTTTTTTATTAAATACAATCTTCATGTCTGCGATCCTACACATTCAAACATACATGTACGTTTTCTGAATAAGCAGATTTCAAACTTATTAGATCCTTCATAATACAACTAGAACAAGTCCTTTAAAAAGCAGAATTCTTGGTTTGAGCTTGCCTCCTGCATGTGGTAAAGAATGATTCATAATTTAAGAATAAACCGATGACACAGACAAAAATTTATCTGACCTTTAACCTCATTTCAAAGTTCATTGCACAACGTTAACTTTTCATGATTATATATGGTCAGTGTTCAAACTCATACGGTACTTGGTGTAAAAAAAAACCCTCTACCCCCAGTAGCAGGTGGATAGTTGTCTCATTGGCAATCAAACCATATCTTATTTGATAAAGGATGTGTTCGTCTATCTCTCTCTGTTGCGTTTATCTTGACCTACAGTCAGATTCTTAGCCTCCGAAATTTATAGGTCAATAGATATAGGAAGATGTGGTATGATTGCCAATGAGACAACTCTTCATCCAAGTCACAATATATAAAAGACATTATGTAAACCATTATAGGTCAAGGTGCGGTCTACAACACGGCGCCTAGGCTCACATCTTACAGCATGCTATTTGGGGTGCAACATTACTAGTGTAAAGCAGTTTTCCATTCAAATGGGAAAACCAACGGTCTAATTCACATAAAAATAAAACGAGAAACAGAATATGAACCACATAAACAGACGACGACCGCTGAACATCATATTCTTGACTTAGGACAGGTGCAAACATATGCATCGGAATTAACTGATTTAATGATACCAAACCTTCTCCCTTTTATAAAACAATAGTATAACACCACAACATAGAAAGACATGCCAAATATTAACTACATTGAAACATTGTAAAAAGTAACATCACAAAAATACCAAACGCTGAGGAAAATTCAAAATGGAAAGTCCTTAATCAATTGTCAAAATCAAAAAGCTCCAACACATCGAAACTGTCACCTTTCTGGCTTGGTACAGGCATTTTCTTATGTAGAAAACGGTGGATTAAACAAGAGGTTAAATGTTATCTGATAAGGTCGTCTAATTTTAACCCAAGTTTCATCGATTGTTGTCAATTTAATTTTTAATTTTTATTTATACCTGCTGTAAGTTTTAAAAGACGAATCAGTCCTTATCAGTTGCGCAAAATTTCATTGTAAGCACCCGCATTTGTATCTGGGAACAGAATGTATATCTAACAATATTTATGTTTCTGTTGGTAAATAATTTTGTTTCGGATTATCTTAGTTATTGTTCAGTGTAAGAAACTATCATGAAATAAGTTTTCTCCCGCTTGTCATCTCTCTTTGGATATTTGTCAAGACTCTCAGTGTCACGCATTTAGTTTTTAATTGCATAATGAATTCATAGTTGCAGATTATGTGTCAGGGAAAATGAGAAGTGTTTCTCTGCATTGTCAGTTTTTATTTTTCTTCTTCAGTGACTTCAAAGTTTTTACATTGTTGGTATGTAAAGTGTGTTTTTGTTATTGTTGTTAGATGGGAATGTTGTACTTCATTGCATCATTCGTGCACTTCAGTGACATTTTGATTACGAGATTCCATCCTATATTCAGGACTCCATTCTTGGACTTACCATGGACTGTGGACCATACTGGAAAAGACTACACTCTCACATGTAATTCTTTTGATAAAACGCACTAAATTTTTATTTGTTTATATGTTATCTTCTTGTTTATTGTAAATGTACTTTTTAACTTTTTATCAATAATATATAACAAAATCTAACAGTAACGCAAAAGTCTCCAAAAATACACATGGGTGGCGTCATACGGATGTATTGCCCTGAAATGATGATTTTGGGTTCGTTTTACTGTCTTTGCATATTATCTCAAGAAAAATAAAAGATGGATAGAAAGATAAATCAATCTACAAAATTTGCCAATACAACCGTAACCATAAGATGGCCCCACAACAACCCAACCTGTAAAAAAAGATGTGGTATGATTGCCAATGAGACAACTCTCCACAACAGACCAAATAACCCAGACATTAACCAACTAGTTTGGATTTATGAAAGTTCCAATGGTTTCAGAAATGATGACTATCAAATGCATAACCACTAATATGCCATTTCGAAAATTGATGTCATGGTTAAGGAACTGCTTACCGCCAGTCATCACGTCAATGTTATCCATACGTTACGTTGAAACCACCACATGATATAAGTTTTCCCCTTTAAATTGGTGATTATACTTTATAAGTTCTCAATGGAAAATCAAAATTCTGATTAAAAAGGTAAAACATACATGTATTATAGTAACTATAGTCATCTTTAAAGTCCTTAAGGGGGCTTTCCAGATATAAGGAAGTGATTTTTTTGTTCATTAGGCCTGCAAATTTCGTCTGTATCCTTACAGTTTCAAACAAGACGTCGCCAGCATGCAGTCTTAAAAGTCGTCTGGTTTTTCTTCTTTCTTTTTGGCCACTTGTGAAGTCACCTTCTTGAGTGTTTGTCAACAAAATGTCGAGTTAATTTTGACAGAATCTCGTTTGTGACAGTTATTTTGTAGAAATCTGAATAAATAAATATTAAATGAGGTTCTGGTGATCGAAAACGTTCTATCATTAATGCCTTCACGTGTTCAACCAAAGTGTCTCCTCTCTTAAATGTCAATATTATAACAAAATTCTGATTCAGACAAAGCTTTTGTTTACTTTAGGAAATTTCTTTTAAAGACATTAAATAAAACTCTCGTGTGTTTGTTTACCTTAAACTTCAATCCATAAAAACATGAAATCTTCAGTAAATCATATTTTAAGTGCGTATCATTGTTTAGTAGTTACAATTGAAGCTCAGAATTGAATTTCTAGATACTGATGTATTTTTTGTTTAAATTTAAAATTACTGAATGAAAGCATTTGACAAATGAGTTTCTACACTAAACTGATCAAAAGATAGAAATTTTTTGTGCATTGTTTTGAGCGCATTTTTTTACGTGGACTGAACTGTGTCCCTACAAGTTATGTATTTGTAACAGAAGAACATATATCGTCTTTCTGTTGTTAAGATGCATTAGAAGATTTGGGTGTGTATTGTAGAGAAAAAATATTATTACACTGAGTTAGGGTTCGACCAGTTTTAGACCAGACATTTCAATTGGTGTATAAATGTATATTGAAGAATTGGACGTTAAAGAATGTTTCTGCTTTAAAACTAAGAACAGTCTACAATTTGGGACTTATACCTAATTATCTTTTGTTCCGTTCTACAATTGATGCCACAAAGGGGTGCCTATACATTAATAGACTCATATCGTTTTTTATAGAGTTTTAAATGGTTTTGGGTTGTTTTAGATGCATCCAATCTGTGTTATTGCATGCATGTGTGGATAATTTCGACCTTTTAATCTTTAACTTCGGAACCCTCTGTGTAAAGCACTTCACTAATAAATACAACAGACGGGTAATGTTTTCACTGGATGGGCATGACCTGTATCAACCCTTATATAGGTTTTCTCTTCGGATCCTTAATGGAAAACGTCAGAATAATTAATTTGTAGGAATATGGTCTATGAATTATGGATTCTAGTATCAAATGTCTCTATTGTTTGGCCTCATAATTAGAAATGACGTATTTAATTTCGGACGATATGGACAGATGGTCACTTTAACTAACTGACCATTAATATTTATTGACAGACAATTTATCTTATTATATAACTAAGTAATTACTACAAACGTGCGAAATACACAGAATGTAAATAACGAAAATGTCAACATGTAATAAGGCTATAATTGGTGGTAAGTTATGGATTATCATGACATCCGGGTTACGGCTGGTTTATTGTAACACTCCGGGAATATTCCCTTACACAATGAAGCCTAACCATTCAATAGGACTGACTAAAGGAAACCTTCAGCTCTCCCTGTTGGGAATGCATATTTAGGGTTATGCGATCTGTCATACGGGACTGGTGTAGACAATGTCAGTTTAGGTAGAAATTGACAAATTGGAATTGATTCTTCATATGACATGGTGTTATAATCACACTAAAATGTCAGCTTCACTTGATTATAATTAAGAAATGAACTACAATATCATATCGTAATCAAATGTAAATCCACCTCTCTATGTTTCAGTTACAGCAAGCGTCAGCCCGAAGTACTGTAAATATGTATAACAGGTCTTCGGTCACTGACTGTGATTCCTTTGACATTTTGAAATCGTTTTACAAATCACGTCATAAGGCACCGACCATTCTTCTTTTATGGAGACATGTTTTTGTTCCTGTATTTGAAAAAATAGATGCTGCTTAAAAAACTTCAGGGAAAATATCCATGCCCCTTAAAAAAGTAAACTTAGAAAAGTGGTGTAAACCTTAGCCTGATCCGTTAACAAAAAAAGGGGATGGTAGAAAGGGAATAGGTTTTTAAAACATAGAACAAAAAGATGAAAATGACTTCTGTGTTGTCTTTCGAAAATGTGATGATACTGCATGATGACCTTAGTGATAATACATATAGAAGAATGGCACATAAACTATCAAAGAGCTGCCGGTTGAAAAGTTCCGCATTTAGGTTATTGCTTCATTTTGATAAGAATTGTCCATGTTTTACTTTACATAATGTGTGTATGTTTTGTTTAATATATAATTATGGACACGCGCCCGCCACAATCGGTAAACTGACCGGAAAAATATCTTCCTTTATAAACAATCTTTCAAATGATAAGATATCATTTGTAAATCTATTGTTTGTTAGTTTTAAATAATGTATAACAAGATGTGTAACAAATGTTCTTTTGTACCTTCCATTCTTATTGATCTCTCTTCAGATGCAGTACAAAAAAAAACCAGTAGCTTGACCCTGTTAATAATAATACAATCAAGTTGTGCTTTAATTTCATTAATCAGTTACTTTTTTGACGTGATCACGTGGAATCAAATACATAATTAATGCTTTGGCGATTCATCTTAATGTCACTGATCCTTTGGATTTGTTTAGAGATTGAACGTATTTTTTACGAGCATATTTATAAACGTCCCCATGTGGCACCATCGTAATTGAGGACCAAACAAAACGCCGACCGCTCCACTGATTTACTAAAACAAATCTAATTTATAATACCATTAAAGAGACACATATTTTTTTGTAATGTCTGTCATATTAATTATTAAAGCACCCTTTTCATCTTAAAATCGATAGGCAATCTTTTCTAACTCGCGTTAAGCCCCAGGCCTAAAATGTGCATCTTCAAATATTTGTTGATTAAAAAGGCGCAATAAAGTGATTTATTAAAATCAGTGAGAAAACTTAAGTTCCTATGCTTTTAAAAGAAAAAAGTTTTAGATTGAATAGATTGGCGCCTTAATTTGTTTCTTGTTTATTACGCTTTTTTTCAAATTGTCGAAAAAGAAACAATTTATATTATTTCATAATTAGATTAATCTCACAGCTTTAAACAAGTATATGAAATGGGCGAGCACCTGGCTATTGAAAGCGCCATCTGGTGAGAAGGTAGATCGATGTCGCATTCATGATAGTGTACCGCATTAGAGATCAGAGCTGCTTAAGCTAAGCTACACTAATTTAGTTGTGAAAATAATGAAAAATATATAAACTTTATTATATATATATATTAATTGAATTGCTGGAAGACTTTTTTTAACGATGGAAAATATCTTGACAATTTTGACATTTTTATTTGGATTATTTAAACTAAGTAGTGGTAAGTATATGTAAATGTTTATATATCTTCTCTATTTACCGAAAACATTCAACACTTGATAGCTTTATTGTTTTTAAATACGGAAGACAAAAAGAATCGGTGACGCGGTTTATTGGCTATAAAATATAATTTATAAATTCCTCCCATGGGTTAATACCTAATGTTAGGAGTTGTCTAGGATGTTGTCATATATTTGTCACAGTAGAATTATAGTTTAAACGAGAAAACAGTTCATAATTTACGATCTCTATGTAAGTGAGAAGTTTTGAAGCCATTTTTTAAAATCATTTTGCATAAAATACAGTAAAATACCACAGTATAAAAAAATAAAATGCATAGCAATGTATATAATATATAAAGAAGAGCAAAGAGAAAAAAATCTGCAATTTTCATTTAACCATGACGAGATAAGGCGAGAAACTGGAAAACCAGTAAAAAATCATAGCATATAACTGACAGAAAAGACTCATATGAAATGAGCCAAGATATGTAAAGATATAACAATGCTATCTATATCTATTTTTTAAGTGTTTAACCCAGTCATGCCAAAAGGGAATAATTGATTGTCGGATCTTCATAGACAGACAAAGAGGCATCAAATTTTAATGAAGTGAGAAAATATATACCATTGATTTTTAGTGTCAGTTTTCCTATTAAATTTAGCATACCTGATTGTTTCTTCACAGCGGATGATAAAGGAAAATAATACATACGACATGTCATCAAATGGTCATCGTTTACTTAGCGGACATAAACTACTCTTAGTCATATACTTAACTTAGTATAATATTCTATTAATGATCATATACATCAAAGCACCTGACCAGTAAAAACTAAAGACGAAAACAAGCGAGAGATAAAAGTTATGGTACTATTCTTTAAGATATTTTATCACACACATGCATTAAAGTGATATTTATGGAACATGTACATTATTAGTACGGTACCTCTATTGAGATTGAAAAGGGGGGACCAAAATAGTTGGGGCCAGTAACGGAGTCAAGAGGAGAGGGTTCCGCCGGGTTGCAACCCCTTATTTGACAATCAGAGCATTTGAATGGGGATATATATAGGTGAAACCCCCTTTTATCCTGGGCTTGGAACCCGCTTTTAAAGGTGCTAGTGTCCGCCCCTGTGCTTTTAGTTGTAAAATCTATTGCATGCCGACATAAATGCAATATTCACTTATTGAAGTTACTTGATTGTAAGAACTTGTTTCGTCATGATGGCGTTATGATTTACGAGACATTAAAACATTAAATTAAAACACTTTAAAGTTATTAGAAGTGTTAAATTGTTGTTTTTGTTTGGATTGATGAAGTTCAAGATTAAAATACCGACAAGAACGGTTGAACGAATTTGACATCCATGACAATATGTATATTTACAAAACGCATACAATGTTAACAATTCCAGTCATTTTAATCTAATTAAATTGACGATCAATTTACCAGATAACAATTTCCCGCGATTGTAGGGAAACAAAAAGAACTATAATTTTGTAACCGTGCGTAGTAAATACGCACCTTTAACTACATTTACGAGGACATTATTTTTCTCGGGTTATTTTTACACCATCAGTAATTATACACAAATAGCATATGTAATTACTCTGTCTCCGCAGGGAGACTTAATTATTTGTTTTGACTTATAATAAATTTAAGAGGTATATAACAGTTACGTACAACTTCTGTATGAATGGAGGACTGAAAGAGATCTTATAAATGTATCTTTAAAAACATGTTCTATTGATGTCATAGCCAGTAAATTAAGTTGCTTTGACACCATACAACGCATGGATTCAAAAGAATTCGAAACCAGAAGCTGCTATTCATTAACCTGGATGTGAATACGAGGATTAGGATAATTATATTCGACACACATCTTTTCTATGGACATTTGTAATAAATGTTTCGTATAGACATTCATTAAAAAACACACTTATTTAATTTGCAGCATGTGGTCAGTTTTTGTATCTGTCCCTTCAAGGTATTGTACTTGATGAAGATATATAACGTGGCAAATGGCATTTTACATTTATATTGTGAATAATTACTCCTGTCCCAGGTTGTGAATCAGTCGTTAAAAAGGTTATATACGATTTGTTTTCATACAAAACATAACTTCCACAAAAAATATGTAAAGGCCAGTAAAGTTGTTTGTTCTCCTTGGTTGTTACTTGTTTGCATAAATGACGTCTTGATATAAAATGATGTGAATTTTGAACCTATCATTTTCTTTAGAAAAATAAATATACCAAGTCAGAAAATGACATCTATTTTACATTTGTTCCGTTGGTTGATATAAACGACCGTTTGAATTTTTTTTTATACTTTTAAGCCCCCTCCCCCTTTTGATTTACCTTGTAGATCGGGGATTTTGGTGACTACTTCTTTACCCAGGCACAGAAAAATCTGAAGGAGAGTTTTTTTTTTAAGTAGACAAAAAGATAAGATAAGAATAAGAAAAAAAAACATTTTATTCGGCATTTGTCAAAAACATAAAACACAAGCTCTAAGGAAATCTTGACTGAATAACAACTTGTGATCCAATCTAATCCATCCTTAATAACTCAGTAAAAACAATAAATAATAATAAAGAACAGCACAATGCTGCACGCATGGATAACAATACGACTAAAAATGCATGCATCATTAACTTTTTTCCCTCCTCACAGAAGACCCTTCATCATATCTGCCATATCTCTTGTCATGGCGATTCATACTGTGATTTGTACTTTTATCTGTTTATTCCATTAACTTTATGGTATTACCGTGATGTTTTACATGCAATACTATAATGAGCTCATTAAGGCTATGTTGTCACACGTGTAAAATGTATTTAGTTTCAGTAAGATCGTAACATT
The DNA here is from genome assembly GCF_036588685.1 of Mytilus trossulus. Taxonomy (NCBI): domain Eukaryota; kingdom Metazoa; phylum Mollusca; class Bivalvia; order Mytilida; family Mytilidae; genus Mytilus; species Mytilus trossulus. The sequence goes on from NC_086378.1 coordinate 6,089,143, forward strand.
CAGTTACCCGTATGTCAATACTAATATCTAATTAGATGATTATTTGACTTGACTTCGTTAAGTACAAAATGTCAACTGACACACATATATATGCATACATATATATATAAATAGTATCAAAAAATCTATAGCAAGGTATAAAAATAGATTTAAACAACAATATGTCCCTTTGTATAAACTTACATTGTTCCAGGTTAAGCGCTTATATTATATGTAACCCGCCAAATTGTTACTGTGCCTGTCCCAAGTAATGAGCCTACTGTGCCTGTCCCAAGTAATGAGCCTACTGTGCCTGTCCCAAGTAATGAGCCTACTGTGCCTGTCCCAAGTAATGAGCCTACTGTGCCTGTCCCAAGTAATGAGCCTACTGTGCCTGTCCCAAGTAATGAGCCTGTAATTTTCCAGAGACTTCCCTTGGTTGCTGTCTCATACTAGTATTTGTATTTCTTCTTTACTCACTCAACATATGATTGAGGCGTTGGATTTTTGTTTGAATGATATTGGTTCTTAATTTGTCATGTCGGGGTCTTTATATATGCAGACAAGTCCAGATTGGGTTTGCTCATAGTCAAAGGCCGTACGGTGACCTATGGTTGTTAACTTCTGCGTCATTTAGGGTATGAGGGAGAGTTGCCTCATTGGCAATCGTACCACATCTTCTTATTTTTTTATTCTACATTATTAAATAGATAAACTTTTTTCAATTTTCAAAGTTGATTGTTATCTACCTCGTCCATGTTTATCTTAAGAAAAGTTTATTCTTGACAAGAAAATACAGGAAAAAATTTCTTGATCATGCTGTCCCCAGAGTTGATCCAAACAAAATAGCTCGTTCTCTAGAATTCGTCATCCAAGTTAAAACGTAGAGTTCACCTAAAATTTACATTCATTTGTTTCTATAAATCTAATGTATAAATATTGATGCAAAAATTTTAATTTAGACACGAATTTATGACTTATAAAATTATGATAAATAGCGGTTGATTCATTTGATATTGAAGACGCCCATGAAATTGAGAATTCAATAACTTTTGTCCGGTCAAACAAAACAGTTTTATAACCGAACAAAAATGTACACAGTCTTAAATGATTATTGTTTGTTAGTTAGATTCATACCAGATCCCTCTGTATCAGGAATGAGAGAAATAGAATGCACAGATGTTTAACATAAGGTCAATAGATTTGAATGTTGTCATGCACAACTTAAGATAATAGAAACAATCATACTATGTATATACGTAACGAATACTCTTAATTAATGTTACACGAGATACACATTGTTATAACAATTGTTTCGTTCCTGTGATTGCGTAACAAGACTATCGCCTATAATCTTAAGAAATTGGATCTATAAGAAAAGTCATGTAACGTGAAGAATGAGTTGAGGGCCGAACAGATCAGGGTAGGGTGAGAGTTGCAAGCCAATATGTTTGGAGTGAGATACTTTTAAAAAGTCTCTGATTCATATATCATATACGAAGCTTTCTAAGTAGGGCACAAAAATAACCAAGGCATATAAAACAGTAGGTTAGGCATGCAAACTAAAAACGTAATTACCATGCTATTGATAACAGGACGAATTATACGACATATTGTGGTAGATTGTCTACGAAATTCTATCCTACTCCTCAAAATATGTTGTACCTAGCATTAATATGAGAGAAAATACTTATATATTATATAACTTAAAGTACTGATATATTATATTACGGAAAGTACTATCATATTAATGTAAGTAATCTATGGAAGTGAAGTGAGTGCCAACTATTTAGTTAATTTTGACAGAAGGAAGTATTACTTAAGTATTTTTTTGAAATGACTTCTACTTTTCTTGCCGAGGCACTTTAACCGTTTGACCCGTTACCATTTAAGTCAATTTTGTTCAAATTGTATTTTATCACAATGTAACAATAACATGGGAAAAGGTATTTCATTTATTCTTGTAGCATTTAAATTTAATGATGACTAAGTTTTGTTGATGTTTGTGACGGTTTTATTTGAAATCTAATTAGATTTAACATTTAAAGTAAACTTTGCAAAAGGTGTTCAAATATTTTCAATTTAAGAAGTAAAGCGGTCTGTATGAATGCCATTGTTGTACATAGAGACACTGAAACACCCGCCACATATGAACACTACTTGGATTAAAATATCTTATTATACCGGGGATTCAAAATATCACATTATAGCGGAGATTCAAAATATTTTGGTCTTAATGGTTCTTAATCATAACTATTTTTTTTTAAGAAACTCGTGTTATTTTTTACGGAAACAGTATAATAAATTTGTATACTACCCCTGCATAGGTCGGTACCGCCGTAGATGAGCTGCCATATACTAGGGAGAACCCTTCGCAAATAATTGCCAGTGCTTAAGAATTGGCTATCTTTAGGAATAGTTATGATGGACACATTTTGCCATTTTTTCGATTCATAAACAATTCAGTTTTACTTAAACTAAGAAAGAAACACCTTAAGGCACAGTTCATAACAGATGAGTTTTGGTCGTTACTTTTTTTCAAGCTCGAAGACTATGATTTAAAAGTTTGATGTATTTTATATTTTCTCTTAGCGCAAAAGGTAAATGTAAGTGATTTTTATCTTGTGATCTCAGACACATAGTTCACCGGGAACAAATGAATACTTACAATACAAATAATTGAATAAAAGACCTTATTACAAAAACATAATTATAGCAATAAAATGGCCAACATATAATTTTCCCTTCATTACGACCCTTTTTCTCTTTTAAAATGAAAAACTTGATACAAACAATTTATATGGTTTTGAATTTCACAAACAGGTACATGAAGAATTTCTGTTTAATCAATGTACTAGTACAAGGGAAATGGAAAGTTGTTTGAATTCTAATTGAATGTTGCAGCTAGTTTGACCTTATATGAGTCAGTATCATATTCAGTGAGATTTCCAGATAAGGAGATATAGATGTATTAAAAAAATATGTACTGGATTATAGATTACGTGTATAAAGTATTAAATCTTTCCCACCTTAACTCATAAAAAGGAAAAATATCCAACATTGTTTCAGTAATTACAAAACTAGAGGCTCCAAAGAGCCTGTGTCGCTCACCTTGGTCTATGTGAATATTAAACAAAGGAGATTGATGGATTTATGACAAAATTGTGTTTTGGTGATGGGGATGTGTTTGTAGATTTTATTTTTCTAAACATTCTTGCTGCTTAAAATTATCTCTATCTTTAATGAACTTGGCCCAATAGCTTCAGTGGCAATGTAAGTGAAAATTTACAAATTTTACAAAAATTGTTAAAAATTGACTAAAAAGGGCTAATAACTCCGTAGGGGGTCAATTGACCATTTTGGTCATGTTGACTTATTTGTAGATCTTACTTTGTCGGACATTTTTGCTGTTTACAGTTTATCTTTATCTATAATAATATACAAGATAATAACCCAAAACAGCAAAATTTCCTTAAAATTATCAATTCAAGGGCAGCAACCTAGCAACAGGTTGTCAGATTCATCTGAAAATTTCAGGGCTGATAAATCTTGACCTGATAAACAAGTTAACCCCCATGTCAGATTTGCTCTAAATGCTTTGGTTATTAAGTTATAAGCCAAAAACTGCATTTTACCCTATGTTCTATTTATGCCGAGGCGGTCATCTTGGTTGGTATGCCAGGTCACCGGACACAATATTTAAACTATATACCCAAATGATGATTGTGGCTAAGTTTGGTTAAATTTGGCCCAGTAGTTTCAGAGGAGAAGATTTTTCTAGAAGATTACTAAGATTAACGAAAAATGGTTAAAAATTGACTATAAAGGGCAATTACTCCTAAAGGGGTCAACTGACCATTTCGGTCATGTTGACTTATTTGTAAATCTTACTTTGCTGAACATAATTGCTGTTTACAGTTTATCTCTATCTATAATAATATTCAAGATAAAAAATAACCAAAAAACAGCAAAATTTCTTCAAATTTCAAATTATGGGGCAGCAACCCAACAAGGGGTTGTCAGATTCGTCTGAAAATTTCAGGGCAGATAGATCTTGACCAGAGAAATAATTATACCCCATGTCAGATTTGCTCTAATTGCTTTGGTTTTTGAGTTATAAGCCAAAAACTGCATTTTACCCCATGTTCTATTTTTAGCCATGGCAGCCATTTTGGTTGGTTGACCGGGTCACGCCACACATTTTTAAAACTAGATACCCCAAAGATGATTGTGGCCAAGTTTGGATTAATTTGGCTCAGTAGTTTAAGAGGAGAAGATTTTTGTAAAAGATTACTTTAATTTACGAAAAATGGTTAAAAATTGACTATAAAGGGCAATAACTCCTAAACGGGTCAACTGCCCATTTTGGACATGTTGACTTATTTGTAAATCTAACTTTGCTGAACATTATTACTGTTTACAGTTTATCTCTATTTATAATAATATTCAAGATAATAACCAAAAACAGCAAATTTTCCTCAAAATTACCAATTCAGGGGCAGCAACCCAACAACGGGTTGACCGATTCATCTGAAAATTTCAGGGCAGATAGATCTTGACCTGATTAACATTTGACCCCATGTCAGATTTGCTCTAAATGCTTTGGTTTTTGAGTTATAAGCCAAAAACTGCATTTTACACCTATGTTCTATTTTTAGCCGTGGCGGCCATCTTGGTTGGTTGACCGGGTCACGCCACACATTTTTTAAACTAGATACCCCAATGATGATTGTGGCCAAGTTTGGTTCAATTTGGCCCAGTAGTTTCAGAGAAGAAGATTTTTGTAAAAGTTAACAACGACGACGGACGACGGACGACGGACGACGACGGACGCCGGACGACGCCGGACGCCGGACGCAAAGTGATGGGAAAAGCTCACTTGGCCCTTCGGGCCAGGTGAGCTAAAAATGTGAAAAGTAAAATTACAAAAATACTGAACTATAAGGAAAATTCAAAACGGAAAGTTCCTAATCAAAAGATAAAACACATGTCTCAAACGAATGAACAGCAACTGTCATATTCCTGACTTGATACAGGCATTTTCAAATGTAGAAAAGGTTGGATTGAACCTGGTTTTATAGCGCTAATCCTCTCAAGTGTATGACAGTCGTATCAAATTCTAATATATTGAAAACAATGTGTGAACAAAACAAACAGATTAGGTAAAAGAGAGATGGATTGCCACAACGATCCCATTAAACATATATTTGAGTAGTGTCTTTTTTCTTTACAGAATTAGTTATAACCACGCCCTCAGTTGTTGGCATGAAAGACTCAAAAGTAGATTTAGCATGTAGGTACCAGTCCACTGCCGTATGGTACGTTATCCAATGGAAACGCCTGTATCCGAACATGGAACCAGAAACCATAACAACATTGAAGAACGATGGAAAATCGAGTACACCGATGCCGATATGGGAAGGAATAAGAGATGAGAGTTTTCGGACACGAGTCAGAACAAGTGTATATGTTGACGTTACTTCTGTAGATTTTACTATCTCCATTCATGATTTTTCTTGTAATGATACTGGGGTGTATGTTTGCCAAGTAGTGGGATCATCCCTACTGAATAACTCAACTAATTTAACAATAGCAGGTAACAACCAACATACTTACTTACTTACTTAATCCTCTTCGTGCGCATTTGCACATGAGGCCACAACAACCAATATGCGCAATGCAAATAATTTAACATTAGCTGGTAACAACCAAATATACTTACTTACTTAATTAATCCTCTTCGTGAGCATTTGCACATGAGGCCACAACAACCAATATGCGTAATGGAAATAATTTAACATTAGTTCGTAACAAAACTCTATGGAAATAGTTTAACATTAGCTGGTAATAAAAATATACGGTAATATCAAACATGCGCCAATCGTGAAATTGTATTTTGGTGCAACCGTGCAGGAGAAACTAAAAATGAAATGCGAATGAAAAATATTCTGGTGTACCTAAACTATTTTAAATCCACGTGTTTCAAAAGTATTAAGGTAGAGTTGTGGTTGAGAACGAGAATATGTGACGAACAATTATTAAACTTTGAAAAGAATTGATTATTTTTAGTATCTAGGCTACACATTTTTATAATCTAGCTACAATTACTATATTTCCGATGCATTCTTTTAAATGAAAAGGCAGTTAAGTAGTATTCTATAAATTGTCAAAATATTTGAATTCAATATCTACAACATTTACTTAAGGCTAACCATAACATTGACATGAAAACTAAATAACAATTAATTTCTTTAACACAAAATCTACAAATACAAGAAAGACGTTAAGTCTGTCGAAGATAGTTTATCTTCCAGATGAATAAGCCACTTACACCAATAAAAAAAGAAGTCACTCCAATTTATGTAAAGTCATTAAGCCACTTACACCAAAAACGAAAGAAAAGTCACTTCAAATCATGTTAAAATCATGTTTATATTTTCATTTATTTGTTCAAGATATTAAGCTCTTTTTATGAGTAACATTTCCTTTGATTGTTTATATATTTTTTTATTAGGGCTTAGTAACAGAAATAACTTTCAAACCAAATAAGTACTTACAAACCTCCGATCCTATGCTCTTTTTTCATATAGGTCTATATTTATGAAAAAGTCCAGTTTTGCATTGGAAACTGGGGGAAAAAATGCTGGATATGTCGAAAGCAATAAGTGCGTTTATAGTTCACGAATCCTTTTTCAAATGCTATATGTAGCCAACGAAACGAGTTATGGATCAAGATGAACATCTTAAATGACGCAATAATAGCACTTAGAATTAACTAACCAGTGTTGACAGTCAAAACATTGATTAATAGCTCCTCCTGTATCTCAAGGCTTTTATCTTCATTTTAGCAAAACCAGGGGCCCCAAGAGTGATTGACGATGAAGTAATTTTAGAAGAAAACGACACCTACACTTTAGAATGTATAGCTACGGCAGGAATTCCAGTGGCAGATCTGAGATGGTACTATAAAATCCCAGGATCCAGTGACTTTGTCAGGATAGATACGGAATCTGAACAGGAACTTTTAGATATAGACGATTGTAGTCAAAAAGCAATACAAAAAATAGACGTCATAGTTAATCCTGAAACTGACGGAATTATATATAGATGTCAAGTAGAAAGTGAACTGTTAGATGACGAAGAGAGAAATAGTTTTCATGATGATGTTTTACTTAAGTTACCAAGTATGTTTTATTCTTATAGTACTATCTTGTAGCGGCTTAACAAAACGTGTAGAAGTGCTAGTTGCAATGCGCAATGTTTAGTAAAAAAAAAGGGAAATATAGTATTCCCATTGTTCCTGATTTCTTGTTTGCTTTCTCACCTTTAGAGAAACTAAATTCATATAAAATGTTTTTATTTAACCTAGACGCAAATAATGTTTTCACTGTTTGATTTTAATATATTTCTATAAACAATTACATAATGATTCTTATGAAGAAAATTAAAACAATGTGCAAATGTTCTTGAAGACTATCAACATGTTTCATAGTCGTAAATTGTGAATGTACATTAAACAGAGTCGTCGAAAGATGAGATGAAAAATAGGATTCATTAGATATTACAAATAGTTGAAGTTACATATTGTTTTTGTTAACCTGTTGTATTATGTAAAGCAAAAAAATATGTAATGAGAAACACAAAGAAAAAACAGATGCATATTGTTTTTGTAAACGCGTAGTATTTGGTAAAACATAAATTATGTAATGAGAAACACGAATTCTCATGAAAAGACAGATGAGGAAAAAACGTGAAATAGAATATCACATCTACGCCCCAGTGGAAGCATGACGTTAAAGCTGTTGTAATTTTCCAAACTAATTAACACCATGCATCCGAATAATTTCGTTGATTTGACTGCAAGGAGAATATTCGTTACCTACACACACACATTCAATGGCACATATTTCTTATGAAACATGATTTCACACTAGGAATAATTGCTAAATCAAAAACATTATTTGAATGATTGATTGATTGGCATTTTACACATATTTGCTTGTGTTTAATTGATAATAATTATGAGAACAAATAAAAATGTTGCCATGCTACACGTCCCCTATATACTGCACAGTAAAACGGATTATACTGCTTTCGTGAGTATGGTATATATGCCGGATTGAAGCACTGAAGTCATATGTACATGTGAAAAAATATATATACGATGTTTGTTTATGGACATATATATAGAGAGAAATAATATATTTCCAGATCACAAACATTTTGGGTACAAACGTTGTAGATTGAGATATGTTGTTCCTCTAACAAAATTGTTTTTATTTGCAACAATATTATTTGGAATGTCAATTTCAAACTTTGAACTATTTCATTTTCATTAACTTGAAACTATTAAGTCCTGCCATGTTTAAGATCTGTCTTCTGACCTTGGCACATTGTGAGTAGTCCTGCCATATTTTTTTACCTTGACACTTTGAGAAGACAACTCGTTATTACAATTCACATACTCACTACCCGGACTATATTGATTCATTCGTTTTTGTTCTTCTTTTTTTTTATTCTGCCAGTTCGGCATTGCCTTTCACCTCATATCGCTTTCGTAATACGGCTAACCTTTTCTTTACCACATGGTTTTAGGATATGCATATATGTCAATTGAACTACGTTTATTTCTTTTGTAGTAAAAATCATTCCACAACCTGAATATAGAATGCCGCAAACAAAAGCACCAATTGGTAAGTGGCATAGCCTTACGGGCTGGTTACAGTTAACATTATGCACAGTTACCCATTTCATCAAAGACAAGACTAGAACCTGTTATCACTTTAATTTGTGTTCCAGGAAATGTAGGGTAACACTACAGAAACAGAAAACACTTGATTGACGATTGAGATAAAATACTGACTAAAGAGTTTAAACAATCAAACTTTCATACACTAGCTGTATCACTATATTAGAGTACCAATGAAGATACGAAAGAAACCGTTTTCTATCATTTTTCGTCATAACATATTTCTGGATTTGTATTTATCAGGTATAGTCATGACAATTTGTTTGAATATCCAAATATATAAACTATTAGACGGTCACGAGTTCACATTTAGGGCTGAAACAGAACAGCCAAAAGACTGATGATTTCCTTTTAAATATTGTTTGGACTGGAAATTCACAGACAAAATACGTATCACTTGACTCTGGCTATTGGGAAAATGGTACAGAGGAACTACGACCCAGTAGTTATAAGATAATCATGCGTACAAAACATTTTTGCTGTTATAACCTTCATCCGATACGGTAGGGACCACACGTTTGAAACACCAACAATGTAAAATTCAAGTAGAGAACAAAAAAATACAAATGGTCTTAATAGAACTTACCAAAATGGTATAAGAAGAACATACCAAAATGGTATAAGAAGAACATACCAAAATGGTATAAACGAAAAAACAAAAAATAGTAAAAATAGAAAATACCGAATTGTTCCTGTTGAACTTGCCTTGAGAGGCGAAGCTGACATTGGACCGGGATCCTATGTGAATCATTTACGTTCGTTAAAATAATTTCAAATCTATTGTTTCATTTCAGAACCTAGCAACAGAGCAGATTCCATTTCGGGATACTTGACATTTTGTCTAATGGGGACCCTGGTGATTTTAACAGCACTTTTGTGATGAATGTTTTCATTCCACTTTGAAAGGATATTGGAACAAAAGCAAGAATTCTGCTAGAAACAAAGGAGGAAAGGAAAAAGTCAAAAACGTATGAAGGGATTTATTTAAACATTCCTTTACACTATCACTCAAAGTGTATGCTGATCTTTGATTCGTCTTATAGATTTTGTAAACGAGAAACAAACATATGTGTTCTTTTCATATATTTTTACTATTTTTGAAATGTTTGTTGGAGTGTGTCTATACTTAATGATTTTGATGGGTTAGGTTATTATTAAGTATGTTACTGGGAGGTACGTCGGTTGAAGGGCCGTTATTCCACAAAATATAGTGAGACAATAGCCTTTATTCAGGAGAAATATGTATGTTTCTGATGCTTCTGTTTGCATGGAGTTAAAAGGTTACCCAATATCAGTTTGCAAGTCTATGTAGGTTCCTGAATGAATATTACCACAAGACAGGAGCTAATTGGGTGCAATACACCATTCTCTGAAACAATGAGAGTAACAGTAGAAGTGCTCGGACGAATACTCTAGTCAAACGAATTACATCTCAATGTAAATAGTATTTATTATAATAGTGTATACACTGTTTGTGTATAAATGTGTGTAACTTTGTTTTCTTTGAAAGCGTATATTTATGTATATATGTATTTTTTGAACTTTATAATGCATGCAATAGATTCATTTGAAATCAGTGACTTTCGAAAAATTTTCGGAAGAAGAGAATCATATTCAAAGAGAATACAGATCATTACTGTTTAGTTCCCTTCATGAATGTTCATTGTATGAATTAGTATATTATTTCTCTTCATCTTTGCTGAGTAAAACTAGACGAAACCTTTAAATAATGCATTGGTTAATTTCTGATAGTGAACATTTTCTGCATAATGTCATATGTAAGTTCAAAACTATGCAATTTTGAGACCACTGCAAACATTCATTTGACTGGAATCACAATGTGTCACAAGTTATTGACAGCAAATTGATTCTGTTAAAGGACACATTCTTCATGCACAGTGTATCACATTTAGTATTATAAATATGCTTTTATCACCCATTTCACGCCTTAACAGTATTAACTGCTTATGATCTCTTTATTCTTGTGTATAATTGGCGGGAAATTGTATGTGTAATTGTGCTGAATAATAAAAAAATCATTAAACTTACATAGTTGATTGTATCAATTGATTATAGCTAAATAAGTAGTGAAATGAATCTTTCCAAGGCCAAACTATATCTAATACCGAATAGGAAACAATACTGACTGAGAGGAAAATGGTGAAACACGAGAATGTTGCCACATTTTACCATTTTGCGTTTTTTTGGGGATTATCTATACTTACTGGAGGTGAGATGAGACGATTTGAAATGTTAAGTGTCTTTTTGGAAATAAAGGCAAGAATAGTATACTGATGTTCAAAAGTCATAAATCGATTGATAAAAAAATTCAAGGCTACAAACTAAAACCGAGGGAAACACAGCAACTATAAGAGGAAAACAAAGGTACAACAGAAACACTGAAGTGTAACAATAACAAACGCCAACACATATAGAAACGAACCTTTTGATAACAACTGCAATATTCATTTTAACAAGATATGTTGGGTTAAACCTTTTTTTATGGCTAGCCAAACCTCCCGCTTATATGACAATGTTGAAAAGTATCGCTAAAATTACAACACTACTTGAAAGTAATACAGTACAAACAAACGCAAAACCATTAAGCACAGAGAGACGCATAAAGAAATAATATAATAGTACATTTCAACATGTAAAACCGTGGATAACAACGGACACCTACCTTTAACATCATCACATCACACTGCAAACTGTGACGTTTATTTACTGACAAGTTGAAGGTATTCCAAGTGTGCCCTTTTAATATATTACTTGTTGCTGTACTGTAACGAATCACAGAAAAACTAAGGATTTTCTTATCCAAGGCATAGATTAGATTTGGCACAACTTTTTGGGATTTTGAATCCTCAATACTCTTCAACTTCGTATTTGTTTGGTTTATAACTGTTTTCACTTGAGCGTCACTGATGAGTCTTATGTAGACGAAACGCGCGTCTGGCGTACTAAATTATAACCCTGGTACCTTTGATAACTAATTATAGCCGAACTCAGTTTAAAATACAAAATCAACAACTTGCTTTCTCTATGAAATTTTTTGTTAAATAATCAAGAATTTTCTAAATATACTGCCGAAATTTTCCAAAAGGATCATATATTAACAGTGCTAACTGTCCTTCCCTTTCTACACAAAATTCTAATGCAATTATTTTGTTTTAATGGTTTTGATAGGATGACAGTAAGCGTAACATCCTATATCCTCCTGTCTGTACCTAGGAAATGTTTATTCTCCAATAGTAAATAAAACACTCTTAATTTGCACCTACCCCTTCATTTTATCAAATTCAATGACACAATCTGGCATATTAAATTATAATCCAGGTACAATTGATAATCATTTGACTAGCTTTACAGCCCTCGCACGGTCGGTAAATATCTTTATTCTTACATTAGATTTACAGACATTTACATACTCTTGTAAGTTCGTTGTTGCTTGGTATATATTTTGTTACTTTCATATTACATTTACCAAATTTTAAATTAAAAAAAATGACTCAACTATTTGCATAGCCCCATAACCTTTCACCATAAAACACAACTTATAAACCACATAATTACTGCAGTAACATATCTGATCGTAAAAAATATAATGTGCCAGTCGAGTTGGGAGATAATTTCTAGTTATCTCCCTTTAATCGTGAATTCTCATTTCTTATTGTTTTTTCTCCCATTTTATCAAGTTATAGGCATAACGACTTATGACCTATATACCTAGTATTTGGTTTTTGAGTTTTTATATGCAGCCCACAAAGAGAAGCACCGATCAAAATAAATATTGTGTCAAAACATAAGAGTTTAAAAAGTTATGACGAGGGCGATTGATGTGACAATATTTATAGATTTTCCATTATTCTTCAGTTTTAGTTGTTTTAATTATATTCGTGGGAAAAAGCGGCATAACCCTGATCTTTATTAGTTTTTTACAATGTATGTTTTTTATTCTATAGTTGTAATTCTCATTAAAGACAGAAAAAAATTAAAAAAAAGATCACAGCCGGTCATCTCTAATTAGAATTTTATAAAATCATATATCATTACTTTTTCAATCAACAATTTGAAGATGGAAAACAGAGTTTATGTTATGACTTCAGAGCAAACAACGTGTGTTTGTATCTAAATCTGAATCTCTAAACATACTCGAGACTTAAAAGTTAATAGTGAAGACTAAAATATGAAAGGGTTGAAAGCACAAAAAACAAAAGGGACTAAACACGAAATACAAAACCGTTAAAAATAAACTTTGCAAGAGGTAGCTGAGTTGTTTTAAATTCGTCATTTCGGGTGGTCTTTTTATAGCTGGCTACGCAGTATTGACGCATTGTTGCAGGCTGTACGAAAACCTATAGTTGTTAACGTATCTGTGTCATTTTGTCACCTTTCAGTATTTTGGATTAGTCTTGGGCTTCATTGATGAGTCTTTTGAAGACTAGCGTGATTTCTGCGTTAAAAGTCATAAGCCTCGTATCTATAAAGAGTAGATAAACATATGCATAAACTACAAAGAAGCGAGTAATACAGGTAACAGTACGCCTAATGAATCTTTTTTTTTAATTTCATGTATGCTGACCAAGGCCCAATAAATGATGTTTGGATAATTTAAAAAAAAGTAAATTAATGGTTCAGAACAGACGATAGCCACATTTGGAAGACTACAGTCGTAAAAAATTGTCTGAAAAATGGCTGAATGTATGTGCATTTTTTTTTAAATGATATGTATCATGATAAAATATAACATATACACAAATATAAGATAATTGTCCTAAAGCAAGTCAGGAATATGATAGTTTTTACCAAACATTTCGTTTCTATGTATGTTGGCGTTTGTTTTTGTTGCACATAATTGTTTCTGCTGTTCTGTTGTTTTACTCTCATTATGGACTTGTTTCCCTCAGTTTTAGTTTGTAACTCGGTTTTTTTCTTTTTTCAATCAGTGTATCACTTTTGAACAGCGGTATTCTACTAAAAAACCCTAAGGGTTTTCTATCCCAGGCATATATTGCCTAAGTGGTATTGAGCACAATTTTCTATCCCAGGCATATATTGCCTAAGTGGTATTGAGCACAATTTTCTAGATGCTTTTCTATCTCAGGCATATATTGCCTAAGTGGTATTGAGCACAATTTTCTATCCCAGGCATATATTGCCTAAGTGGTATTGAGCACAATTTTCTAGATGCTTTTCTACCCCAGGCATATATTGCCTAAGTGGTATTGAGCACAATTTTCTAGATGCTTTTCTATCCCAGGCATATATTGCCTAAGTGGTATTGAGCACAATTTTTTAGATGCTTTTCTATCCCAGGCATATATTGCCTAAGTGGTATTGAGCACAATTTTCTAGATGCTTTTCTATCCCAGGCATATATTGCCTAAGTGGTATTGAGCACAATTTTCTAGATGCTTTTCATGTTTGATTAGAAGGAAATAGCTCAGGTGTCACACATAATTAACCTGATACAATCGAAGAGTTTTTACACAGATTCTGATGGAAAATACACATGAAAATCTATTTGAAGCTATAAGTATCTTATTAAAATAAATGTTCGGGTTATCAGCAATTTTTGGTTAAGTTAATCGCGTCACCAAAAGGTTGACCTTCTTCATAGATTTTTTCTTGAAAAGTAAATAAGTAGAGAAATTTAACCAGCAAATAAAACTAGCTAAAAAAGAATTACGAAGGTCACAAACAAAACTATTTATAGAAGATTTTACCTATTTTATCATTTTAACTTTTAGCTATTACTTTTTGGACCTTTTGGATTATAGCTCTTCATCTTTTATATAAGCTTTGGATTTCAAATATTTTGTCCAAGAGCATCACTGAAGAGACATGAATTGTCGAAATGCGCATCTGGTTGCAAGAAAATTGGTACCGTTAATTTTATTACTACCACTGGGTCGATGCCTCTGCTGGTGGACTATAAGTCCCCGAGGGTATCACCAGCCCAGTAGCCAGTACTTCGCTACTGGCATGAAAATATGGATTTTTTGTGTTATTAAAATTTTCTGTTACAAAATATTAGAAATTATTATAAATTAAGGAATGTATCCCCCTCATGCAAAGCTCTGATTCCTTTCACGGATTTGGCTATACTTTTTGTACCTTTTGGATTATAGCTCTTCATCTTTTATATAAGCGTTGGATTTGAAATATTTTGGCCTCGAGCATCACTGAAGAGACATGTATTGTCGAAATGCGCATCTGGTGCAAGAAAATTGGTACCGTTAATTTTATTACTACCACTGGGTCGATGTCTCTGCTGGTGGACTATAGTCCCCGAGGGTATCACCAGCCCAGTCGAAGTACTGGCATGAACATACCAATTTCTTGTGTTATTAGAATTTGCTGTTACAAAATATTAGAAATTATTATAAATTAAGGAATGTATCTCCCTCATGTAAAGCTCTGATTCCTTTCACGGATTTGGCTATATTTTTTGTACCTTTTGGATTATAGCTCTTCATCTTTTATATAAGCTTTGGATTTCAAATATTTTGGCCACGAGCATCACTGAAGAGACACGTATTGTCGAAATGCGCAACTGGTGCATGAAAATTGGTACCGTTAATTTTATTAAACTCTAAAAGACACATTTACAACTGTGAATGTTGAATTTCTTGTATCTTCACTAAGTCACAAATAATGATGTTTTCACTTTCTCCATTTCAAATATCAGATACAGTTATATCAATATCATAAACTTGCTTACTACTGCGAAATAAAATTTGCATATACTTCAAATTATCGCTACATCATGAAATTTCCCTTTGATCTTACTGAAAAAATGTAAAATCACCAAAAACACAACTCCAAGGAAAATTCAAAACGGAAAGTCTCTAATCAAATGGCAAAATCAAAAGATAAAACACATCAAACGAATGGACAACAACTGTCATATTCCTGACTTGGTACAGGCACTTTCATATTTATGAAAGATGCACAAATAAGCATATATCCAATTTAACAACCGAGTTGATTGCATTCTTATTTTGTATTATATTTATGTATGTTATATCCGCTAATACAGGATTGAAATATTTTAAGTCCTGTGACCAAATGGCTAAGGAGTAGATTACCTTAGCCGTATTTGGCACAACTTTTTGGAATTTTGGATCCTCAATGCTCTTCAACTTTGTATTTATTTGGCTTTTTAACTATTTTGATATGAGCGTCACTGATGAGTCTTATGTAGACGAAACGCGCGTCTGGCGTATAAAATTATAATCCTGGTACTTTTGATAACTATTAACATCAACTCTGGGGTTTGAATCCCGCTTGCATAAGATCTTAAAAAGTCAACAGAAGTATTCCCTTGTTCAATTGTCATAAATCGTTTAAGCGAAAACAAACCCGGGTCACAAACCAAAATAACATTTGAGACAGAATATATATAAAATTGTATAAGTTCTGTATATAACTACAGGTTTTCCGATGGACGATTGTCGTAAAGTTGTCACATATGTGGACGTATATGTTCTGTAACAATTGCCTTTAAATTTAAAAATGAAAGTAATAAATACGTCAGGTACATACAAAGTATCCGTATTTAACAAAGCTAACAAATGATCAAACGTCTCCATGAAAGGTAACATAGGACTCTCTAGTATTAACCAATCAAATTTACCATTTTGACCTGAAGTATGATAATCAATCTTATTTCATTGGGTTAACATTATTGTTTCAATTTAGCTTACTGTGTAAAAAAGTGTAAACTGCAAATCAAATTTACATTCAAATATGTAAAACAGGCTATCACAATACAGCCAAAAATGTGTAAGCCTTTTTATCAGCTAAATTGATTTCACAATTACCAAATATCTGATATAGTGACATTATATCAACATCACATCAGCCATACCATCCATTTCTACCACTTCATACATAGTTTATTGATAATTGAAATATACAGTAATCACAGAACTCTACATAGTATCAATGGTCATAGCAAATAGAAGACGACTCACGAATTATAATCCTGGTACATTTGATAACTATTTACGTACTTACTTTTATCAACCTATGTAAAAGAAAGCATGTGTCAATTCGGTTGATGTGTTTCAGCTTTGGATTTTGACTTTTAAGTCGATTAACTAGTTACGAAACAAACTGAATTACCGAAGTATTTTCATCTTGTAATTGTAAACGAAAGTAATTTGGTAAAACGTCTTTTTAACAAAATGACATTTTAAACTATATTCAAGCAAATAAAAAAAAAGTAATAAAAGTAGGGGATAGTGGCACTACATGGATGAAACCAGATGATTCCAAATATCTGGCAAAAATTCTAAAACAAGAGGAGCAAACATCCTCGAACGATTTATGACTTTTAAACAGGAGTATTCTACGATTGCCTTTATCAAATATATGTCTTATGTTGACATAAGTTAAACTCAACATTGAATCATGAAAGTAAATATATATCATTATTTCAAAATTGATATATAATAGATAAAAATTTATCACACCAAGACATTATTACAAAACTAAATCCCATCCTCGGCACATCTATCATGTTTTTTAAGTTAATATTAGTAGGAAGTATTTTATCGATCACAGATTTTGATTTATTTGATAGTGTAGTATCGAAGGAATACCAAACAGATAGACAATGGACTTGTGTGTCATTTAAACAATGTCATATTGGGATGGCACAGGTACACAAACGTCCTTCTTATAATAATCTAACTGTTTGTAATGAAGTAGATTTACTAGATGGATATAGTCTCATTGAAGAAAATGATGATATTAAGTGTTTGAAACATCCACTTTTCTTATGTGATTACTACTGTCTGAGAGATAGGTGCTTTGTATGTAATGAATGCATAAAGTTTACTCACCAACCGGCAATTTGCAATATTGAACATATAGACACTCTTCACCTTTTCAAACGAAACCAGTTAATTGCTGAGGTTCATACGGATGATGGTTTTGAAGATGTGTTATCGGAACTTCAAATTATAGAAACGGAGAAAACAAATGAAGAACTAAGAAACAAAAATAAAATATCGTCAGTAGAAGAATACACGAATAAATGGATACATCATTTAGATGACCAAAAGGAAATTACGTTGAAAGAATTAGAAAAACAAAGAAATGAATTCGAAATGGATTGTGAAGATAGTAAAACTTTACTGTCAGAACAGAAATCAAAATTAAAGCGTTTAGAAAGTGATTTAAGTGATCTTTTGTTGTCGGATGATATAGATTTGATTTTAAGTAAGATAGAGGAGGCCAACGAATGTGTAAATCAACCATTACTTTGTCCTGATGTTGTAAAAATTTCTATACTGGAAAATAGTTCAATGGATTTATTTACTCGTCTTAATAACATGCAACATTCAACAATTTAAAATACTTTAAATACAAAAGACTTGACAAAAATGTATAGTAAAGGTCAATAGTAATTAAAACAGGTAATAATTGTTCATGTGTGTTACAAAGTAACTTGTGTCTATAGATAAATAAGTATCCATATGTGTTGCCAAATATTTGATTAGTGACACAATATGGGTAATTTCTTCTTCCGGGGTTCAAAAGAAGATGAAGCTGAGAGCAGTGGAGATGAAGATGAGAACAATGAAGAAGATCAGGAAACAAATCATTCACCGCTAATAGAAAATGATGCTCAAGCACCAATACACAAACCAAATGATCAATATGAGGAGGCTCAATCAGCGATAGATATTAAGGAGGACATTAACACTCTGCATTATGTTCCCGAAACAGTAAAACAAATTCCACGACGTAATACGGCTGATTCGGAAATATTACTGAAAAATTCTTTTAAAGTTTTATGCGAGCATCAGAGAGAAAACTGTACAATTTATTGTATGTGTTGTAAAAAATACGTATGCCATGAGTGTGTAGATGCCCATAAAGGTCATAATGTTCAAGATATAAAAAAACTTTTACACGATCTGCGTCAGAATATAAGAAGTCTTCAATCTAACATGGAAAAACATGAGAATAACATTCATGAATGCTTCGGAAAACTGCAAAATATGTCGGCTCAACAAAATAAATATATTGACTTAACCTGTGATGCTATATCAAGACGATATTCGCATTTTGTTTCTGATTTAGAAGATAGAAGTGATAAAACTTTGAAAGAAATTTCAAGTAAATGGGAATTATATATTTCGAAGTATAGACCAGTTAAAAATAAAATTGAACGACTTCATTTCATTCAGGACAACAGACATCAGTTTCGAAAATTATTGAAAGAAAATAACAGGGGCAAAATAATAATCGCATGCAACAATCTAAATAAATGGTACCCGGTAGCTGATATTGAGAAATCATACACTATTCCCAAAATTGAGTACGGGTTTAAAAAGAAACTAGGAAGTGAAAAATTGCCAAAACTTTGGACTTTGCACCTTAATGAAAAGCCAATAGACATAACCAAAAGCATAGTATGTATTAATAAACTAAAATATCCAGACATTGCCAAAATACATTCTATGGAAACATCAGGAAGTAACATTCTTCTTTCAAATACTCATGAAATAACAATAGCAAGTCAAAGTGGAAACTCGCCGCGAAAGGTAACTTGTCCAAAAAGTACTCACGCAACATTTCTCAACTCCTACACTATCTTAGCATGTCATGAAAATAAGATACTTGAGGTAAACATGAAAGAAGAGCAGAGCAACATAAGAACTTTCTTAAAATTTCCTGGCCTTTATGTTCAAGGATGTTTTGTATGTGATAATAGTTATATTATTTGTTTGACTCCGAAGTTAATGTTTTCCGACAAGGCAACATTACCAATAAGTAATCAAGTTATCAAAGTGGACCTTTCTGGTGAAAAGCTAATCGACATACCTTCAGATGGTTCTATCGTGTTTACTTTTCCAATCCGATGTTATCAAAATCCGTTGTCACGTGATATATACATACTTGACAGAACCGGACCAGCAGCTGGAAAATTATTTATATTTAAAGAATGTGGAAAATATTTTCGAAGATACGACGGCAAACCAATTTTACATAAAAAGAATTTTTGGCCGACCGATCTGGGATTTATTGAAGAATTTACAATTATCACGGACGTATTTAATAATACGCTTCATATTCTGAATACATACGGTGATGCTATGTACTATATAAACACTAAAAATCTATGGAACACTCGACTAGTCCAACCTGCCTCGATAGCTGTAGATTCAAAGCAAAAAGAAGTTTATATTGGGTCTTGGTCTAAAGGTAACATAGCTGTTCTAAGATCCCCACAACTAGCTACCTGTTTGTCTGTCACAGACACCAATGATGGTTGTTAAAGTATAGCTTGTTGATTAAAGAAGAACAGAAATCAACTCGCCTTGTTTCTTTTCTTCAAAATTCATTAACAGGACAAAACTGTTCGAAATTTACATACTATTTCATTTTCAAATTTATTTTTAGACAGTAATTATTCGTTTGAATAACATTGCACAATAAATTTAGAATAGAAACAGGGAATGTATCAAAGAGACAACAATCTGACAAAAGAGCAGAAAAGACCCCAATGTCATAAATGGGCCTTGAACACAGCGAGAAATCCCGCACTCAGGAGCAGGTTCCAGCTGGCCCATAAACAAAACTGTGCACTAGTTGATAGGCACTTTTTGTGACCTTGAGGTGGTATAGTTATCAAATGTACTATAATGTAGTCCGCCAAACGCTTTTTTTTCTACATAAGACTTATCAGTGACGCTCACATCAAAATATGTATAAATTCAAACAATTAAAAAGCTGTAGAGTATTGAGGATTAAAAAAACTCAATGTTTTGTAAACAGGAAACTAATAAAAATGGCCATATTAATGATACTCATGTCAACTACGAAGTGTTGACTACTGGACTGGTGATAACCTCGGGGACGAAACGTCCACCAGCAGTGGCATTGACCCAGTGGTGTAAATAATTATCAAAGGTACCATAATTAGAATTTAGTACGCCAAACGCGCGTTTCGTCTACACAGGACTCATCAGTGACGCTCACATCAAAATATTTATAAAGCCAAACAAGTAAAAGTTGAAGAGCAGTGAGAATTCAATATTCCAAAAGTTGTGCCAAATACAGCTAAGGTCATTTATGCCTGGGATAAGAAAATTCTTAATTTTGTAAACATGAAATTAATAAAAATGACATGATTAATGATAATCATGTCAACTACGAAGTCTTGACTACTGGGCTGGTGATACCCTCGGAGACGAAACGTCCACCAGCAGTGGCATCGACCTAGTGGTGTAAATAGTTACCAAAGGTACCAGGATTATAATTTAGTATGCAATACGCGCATTTCGTCTACAAAAAACTCATCATTGAGAGTTTCACTTAACTGTTTGACGTCATGTCGTGTTGGTTTATATAAAATTTTCCTAGCTAATATATATATAAAAAATCATGTCGAAGGTTATTCAAAAACGAATTAAACTCTGGTTTTGGTTCACATGATTTGCTGGTAATCATGGCAAAACCCATATAATTTATATCATTAAAATCGTACTGTCTATTTATTACAGTAGACACAATTTGAAATGACTTTAAACATTGGTAAATATATCAAATGAACTATATCTTGTTTGGAATTATCTAGCCTTTGCAATGTCGATGAGAAGTAGCATTATATGTTTTTTTTTATGTCAACTGTAAGATATCAACCACGGTTATATGTAGAAATTTTCATCAATAGTTTTCATTTTGCACGTTTGTAAATAGGTTTTCGTGTGCTATGCATGCAGATCTAGATTGCACATACAACTTCTAAATTTATCGAATCTTTGAAGGTTGCAATTTATAAAGAAAAGAAATTATTTTCAACATGATATATCCATAAAATATGATAATTTACAAATTCGATAGACTTTCAAATTAAATCTCATGATAATAATTCTATGAAAAATTAAGTGAAGTATGTCAAAATTTTAAAAGCTTGTGAATTAAAAAATATCATAGTCGATGTTGCAAGTTCGGATTTTTTACAATACATCATACAAACATGTGATGCACTTTCGCTCTCTTTGATGATCTTTGATAATTTGTAAATTCACTCTCTTTGATGTTTATTGACTCTTTCCTAGGGAATCCTGAATATTTTACGAGGAATATTAGTAATTTCTTGGTGTCATTCTAATCTATGACATTTAAAAAAAGGTTACTCTTAGACTAGAAATATAATTCAGAGTTTCTTATTTCAATTCGTTCGTCAAAATAAATAAAGAAAAAAGTTAAAAGGCAGTCGTAGTTACATGATAATAACAAAACTTTAGGAACGAGGAACAGAAAAGAAAATGTAGCTGTGACTAATCCATGTTCAGATATATCCTGTACATAACGTTCAACGATGAAAGATCAACTTACCATTACAATTTCTGCAGTCTCTTTGTTCTAGTAACCGTCAATCATGGAAATGCTGATAGCAAACTCTTGAACATCGTATCAACTGGTAGGTTCAGAGCCATTAAAATATTGATAAACGGCCATTTAAAAAAAAAGATGGTTTCCAACCCAGAATCAAAGGAATCGGATCATCCAACCATTTATCCCTATTGAAACGCATTGATCAATAAAGAAGAGGGTTCGAATCCCCGGAACTTTACCCTTGCGGATCCGCCTCTGTTTGGGCCTCCTCGATTTATAGCGAATAGTCAGTTCATATGTGAGGGGTGTAAAAAAAAATTCGATATATAGTAACTTTATATATGCAACATCACACTTTTTAAAACTAACGTGGTATTAGATCCGATTTTAGGAATACAATTTAAAAAAAAAATCAGATTATATTTAAATATAGTGCAATAAAGAAAAAAAATCCCGTAGGTTAACGACATCATGTATACCGATTATGAATATACACGTGAAGTTTTTTTATGTGTATGTTTTACGTCCTTACAATAGCTCTACTGCTACCGGATACATGAAACCTCTGCCTTCACCTGACTCTGGAAAATGGAGGCAAATGTTAATGAATTTGAATAAATGTCAATAAATGAATGAATGTTAATGAAGCAGTTTTTGCTTGTACAAATGTCCGAGGTCTATAAATAACAACAGCATGACCAATGTATTTTATTCCAATCGCATAAGAAAAAAACCCGAATGCAAATGTTATGATGGAAAAGAACAGGATACATTCTATATGTTCGGTTTTACGATTTTTTAACAACATAAATTTCACGGCAGAAACTTGTAACCTTATTTTTGACATTTTTACCTCGTGTGTCTGTTTATTTTGTCAATATAATGGAATATGATTCGATTGTCATACAAGTGAGAGGTTTAGCTAGCTATAAACCCAGGCCCAATCCACAATTTTCTACAGAAGAAAATACTTAAACCAAGTGAGGAATAAGACCGGTGTTTCTCATTCGTTTGATGTGTTTGAGCTTGCGATTTTGCCATTTGATAAGGACCTTTTCGTTTTGATTTTTCCTTAGAGTTCGGTATTCTGGTCATTTACATTTAAAAAAATAGACCTGAAAAAATTATGTTTATATTGCTATTTACGCACATGATGCGTTAACATACAAGAGACCAGAGGCAATATCAACAGCTGTAACCAAGCAAAAACATGAATAAATTGTTCAATTTCACTGATTGACCACGTATATAGATTAATATACGACTCTTAACATAGTAGCCCAGTTATTTGTTCGTTATCTAACAACCAGTTTTAGACAATCGGATTTTCCAATAGTTTTTCTCTTAGTTACAAAATTATAATATTCATTTATAAGATAATGAGTTAATTAGGTGGTAATGTGTTGAAATTTCCGGTCAGCATTACAATTAATTGATGCCAAAAGTGTTTACACGTTTTAACGTAAAATGGCTTTAAGTGGAAGTGATTGACTATTTATGATGTAATAGATACATATTTGTTATTGAAATATATGTATGTGCCATTTTTTTTCACTGAAAAAGACGTTAATGCATATTCAGCTTAGGATTATACAATTCAGGAAATGGGAGTTAAGATACAAGTCAATAGGATAGATTCAATACATAAACTTTAAGCAATGTAAATGTTCGCTATTGTTCCTGGAGAAAATATTTAACTATAAATATAATCTTTTAACATGCCATTTACTAAATAATAGTTATAAAGTAATCTGTATTGAACATTTCTAGAAATTGATTTTCATATTCTGCCTTTCTATTGGATAAGCCGACTATAAAAGTACTTCTTCGTAGAGACAATGAACTCAGATATGAAGCTTAAAGCAGTAGAACTTAGCATTAGTTCTTTTCTTTTTTATATTTCTTGCATACGATGCAAAATACCAATATATATTGGAGGGTTCTTCCCGATGCAAGATGGATTGTGGGATGGTTCGGGGATACTTCCGGCGTCAGAAATGGCAATTGAAGACGTGAATAACCATCCTGATATACTTACTAATTATGAATTACGGATGGTGTGGAATAACAGCAAGGTAAGATGATCTTAGATGCAAGGATATATGTATTTTACATTTATTTAAATGTATTTCAAAGTTATGCATTGACCACTTTCGCTTTCAAATACCCGCATATTTTATTATTTTCTTTGATTTGGTTAGTTTATGCTTCTTTCTATCTGACTGTTACACCTTCTAGTTTTATCATGCAGTTTTAGAATTACATATGACCCCCCACCGAAAGAAATGTAAGTAAGTAGATTTACTGAACAAAAAGTTCAGAGAAGATTTGTAGTGCATGCTGTTATATGTTCTGCATTCTTAAAAACGTTTTTGGTTGGAGTTGGTGTTAGTTTTTGATTTGTATGAGATCTGTGTACTGTTGTTAGTCTTTTGATCTTTTTTAAACTTTGCCATGACATTGTCGGTTTGTTTCGACTTATGAGATTGATAATCGTAGGTATTTTTCGATTGACTTTTACAAGACGGTCATAGTATTTCATGCATTTTGTCAGCAGCCACTATCTTATAATGCAAGGTTACCATATTTAGTTATCGGTTCTTAACATTTCTGAGAATGAAATATCAATGAAAAAGTGCGCTGAGAAAAGACAAAAAAAAAAATCGCTTTATCTTGATTTACAGGTATCAGAAATTTCAAAAAGCATGAAAAGCTCATATTGCATGCTTTCATTAATCAAAACGATAATATGAGCGTTTCAGAAACTATCAACGTTAAATCACGCCTTTTCCGTGTTGTTGGAAAAGATTATTTACAGAAAATTAATAAAGAGGAAAATGAGCTGAACAGTTTATTTGATAAAGATTTAAAAATATTAAAAAAAAAAATTACAAAATTGTAAGGCTAGTGTCTTACCCTACGAGATAATGATTTGTTTCCAGGGCATAATTAGTTCAACCTTTTGTTTGTGCTTAATTTCATTGATATTCTGAAAACATCCCCCCCCCCCCCCCCCCCCCGAATATACTATTACACTATAACGAGTCCATGCAATTTAAGTTGTTTTTATCAATTAAAACCATGATTGATGCTCTGCGTCGACCAATCTATGCTCTTATTCATAAAAGCCGCATACTAAGTGGAGGGACAGAAAATATCAATAGTCACGTCTCGGTTGGCCAGAACGGAGATCATTCGTATGACCTCCTGCTCTACAGACAAACACAATAATATGTCCGAATCATTGGTATATTGCTGATAAATTTAAGTTACTATATATTTTAAAGTGTTAACATTCTTTACTATATAGTGTTTTGCGAATAAAGCATTCGGTTTTATTATGATTGTTCCTTGCGCACTAGCTAAATTTTACAGAAACTGCCAACTAACAACTCTACAGTCACACTCCAGCACCACAAGAATTATACATGACACTCGTATTTATAATTATGGGCAACAACAAAAATTAATTATTCCCTATTAAAAGTTTATCTGTTGACCTCCAGTTATTTTTGTATATTTGTATGTGTTTCTGACTGTATATTTCTTAAAAATTCAATCTCCGTTTACACGTAGAGTTTATAAACTCTAGCATGTAACTATGCTTGAGTTTTGAAGGGATAAAAAATTATAAACCATTGCAAACTCGGATTATCATTTACGTAACCACAACTGTTCACTAGCCTTTCAACTCAGATACTATGACTTCGAACATCGATTGTTACGATGTACGTTCGTCTACGCGGATTCGTCGTGTGAATCCAAAAATTATGTATTTCCCATTTGGTAATAGGTGTAAAATTTTAAGTCAAAGTTTAGAATCGCAATATCCGTTATCTTGACGAAAACATTAAAAGTTATATATAAATTTATTTAACGTTTACGCAGAGTAACTCTTTGTTTGTACTTTTTTGTGATAGACAATCAACTTAGATAAATGAAACATCCCATTTTTTGAATGACAGTGGATTTTTTAAATGTGTGATATCACCAATTTAGTTTTAGCCAAGCAAACAATTGATAGTTTTCTGTCGAAGATCGGCAGTTCTCTTGGTTTTCTGACTTCCTCCATCCATAAAATACTAACGGCCATGACATAGCAAAGGTTGTTGAAAGTGGTTTTAAACACCAACCCATAAAATAACAAACAAATAAAATCCTTATTAGTCGATATCATTTGTTCTCTGATACATTTACTTTCAAAACGATTAATGAACATCATTCTATCACAATACCGTGTAAAAAAAAACAATTGGCAGGAAATAAGATACTAATTGCAGATCTTCAAAATTAAACAGTATCAGAAAGATGAAAAGTATCTAATATAAAATCTACCTGAAATATCTGAATGAATTATTAATATTAAAAGGTTTAAAACGATGTTTCATATAGATACTAAAGAATATGTAGTCAATTATGGAGAAGAAATATTTTAATCTACAGCCATTAGTGGTTCAATGTGATAAAAAAAAAAAACACTTTTTTTTAAATTTAAACCCGAGTCGATGTTTTTTTTTCTGTCTACGAATATGATTAAAGATTTAGAAGCCCTGTTCAATGCAAAATACTTAAGTTATCAAAATAGTTCAACATTATAATAACATTTTTTTTTACAACGACTGTAAAGGACATGCACGATTATTGAATTTACTATCTGATTTTACCATCAACTAGAAAAGTATGTTGCTACACTTCATAATTGTGACTATAATTTACAGAAAGAATTAAAAAAAAAACCACTTTATAGAAAATAAAATCTTTTAGATTATAAGTTATATGTTAATATTTACTTTTTGAATGAAACTGATGTTGCCCCACTTCAAAAATCTGTAATCTTTCAAAATGTGTAAATGTAATTCATATTCATAAAAAAGAGGAGAATATATATCAGTAACAATCAAAGACAACAGATCAAAGAAAGACAGAGACATTCAAAGACAATAGAGAAAAGAAAGAAATAGTCAACCAGAGACAATAATTACAAGTAAAAAAATCATTGACAACAAATTAAAAAAAAAGATAGCCAATTACATGGTCCTACAAAAAATACAATTACAAAGAACACAGACAAGACTGTACAAGACACAGCACAGAAATAAAAACAATAAATTAAAAACCTTGGGAGAACTCATGTGCTCCGAGAGCTAATAATTCCTGCTCTTTTGTTGCTCCTGTCGTGTTGTTGATTTCAAGTAAAAACCCGGTGAAAAGTCGTATTCGGTGGTGAGGAAAAGCGGATAGCACTGTGGTTAGGACAAGTGGAATTGTTTTGGTCAGCTGTGACACAGAAAGGTGTCATTATGGCCAATCAAAATCTATAGCGTTCTGAAACAATGGCTCCAGTTTTCTGTAATAAAACTCGTGTTTTCAAGAATTTTATGAATATGCAAATAAAACCTTATGAACACCAGATGTTCGACCTGCTTGTCAAATGCGTTTTGTTAAAATATACCTGTTCACTTGTTCGGTCATTTGGAAAATGTTGTTTGTGCTGTAATTATCTACCAATAAATTTATTATGCATGCAAACGTATAACAAATGCTGTTGTTTATCCAACGCTTTGAACGTTGTATTCAATTTAGACTTGTTTTATATATTATATGTTATTCAGGTCTCAGACAGGGTATATAATGTGACATTCCCGGCTTAGAGTTTATATCTCCTGAGCCGAAGGCGAAGAGGATATATGCCCTAAGCCGGGAATGTCACAGTATATACCCTTTCTGAGACCTGAATTACACATATATCATATATTACGGAGTCTAAATTGAAAACTACGTTCAAACCTTTGCGTTGGATAAAAACCGCATTTTTATACGTGTACATGTAAAACAAATTTCGTTGTAGAAGGGTCTAAAAAAGCACAAACAACATTTTCCAAAGGACCAAAAAAGTAAAAAAGGATATTTAAACAAAACGCATTTGACTAACAGGTCGAACAACTGATGTTCTTTAACCCTGCTGACTGCCATTGGCGATTGCCAAATAAAATTGATCACAAGATGTAACAAAATGGATCTTAATATAAATTTAATACCAAACAGATAAAAATAAATTTGTGGCCACGATGTTATGCCACAAACATACGGTGTCAATATTTTTTTAGTAAACCAGATCCGGATTTCGACAATATATGTCTCTTCAGTGATGTTATGGATCGAAACGGTAATTGAAAGGCCATATAAAAAGTACCCTCATTTTTAGGAAAAGTACCCTCATTTTTAGGAAAAGTACCCTCATTTTTTAGAGAGACTCTTGAATTTTAAGAGTCAATATAGGATGAACGGATCATATAAACCGGAGGGAAAATATGATACAAGCCCAAACGAAAAAATATAAACGAGTCTAAATTGAACACTACGTTAAAACCTATGATTGCGTTGGATAAAAACCGCAAGTTTTATACGTGAGCATGTAAAACAAATTTCGTTGAAAAAGGGTCTAAATACAGCACAAACAACATTTTCCAAAGGACCAAAAAAGTGAAAAAGTATATTTAAACAAAACGCATTTGACTAACAGGTCGAACAACAGGGCCGCGTTCTTTATCGTAGCTGCTAAGTAGTGCTACCTAGAATTTGACTATTGAACGTGTAGCTATATACTAGCTGCTACATAGATATTGATAGCAACTACTTAGCCGCTACGTAGCTGTTACGATATTGAACTCAACCCTGATGTTATTTAACCCTGCTGACTGCCATTGGCG
Organism: Mytilus trossulus; assembly: GCF_036588685.1. Classification (NCBI taxonomy): domain Eukaryota; kingdom Metazoa; phylum Mollusca; class Bivalvia; order Mytilida; family Mytilidae; genus Mytilus; species Mytilus trossulus. The sequence goes on from NC_086378.1 coordinate 6,117,946, forward strand.
ATTGCCAAATAAAATTGATCACAAGATGTAACAAAATGGATCTTAATATAAATTTAATACCAAACAGATAAAAATTAATTTGTGGCCACGATGTTATGCCACAAACATACGGTGTCAATATTTTTTTTGTACACCAGATCTAGATTTCGACAATGAATGCTCTTCAGTGATGTTATAGATCGAAACGGTAATTGGAAGGCCATATAAAAAGTACCCCCATTTTTTAGAGAGACTCTTGAATTTTAAGAATCAATATAGGATGAACGGATCATATAAACCGGAGGGAAAATATGATACAAGCCCAAACGAAAAAATATAAACGAGTCTAAATTGAAAACTACGTTTAAACCTATCGCAATTTTTATACGTGTGCATGTAAAACAAATTTCGTTGTAGAAGGGTCTAAAAACAGCACAAACAACATTTTTCAAAAGGACCTAAAAAGTGAAAAAGTATATTTAAACAAAACGCATTTGACAATCAGGTCGAACAACCAAATAAAATTGATCACAAAATGTAACAAAATGGATCTAAATATAAATTTAATATCAAACAGATAAAAATTAATTTGTGGCCACGATGTTATGCCACAAACATACGGTGTCAATATAAAAGTATTTTTGATATTTCTTTGAATTAATGATTTAAAATTAAACACAAGGTTGGTTTGATTCCTGGCGATATACATAACAATAAACATGTTTTCTGTTGTACTTAAAGATATTTAGTATTTTTAGTTTTGTGTATCATATCTAGTACATTGTTGTTTCACTTTCGCTATCATGGCTTTGGAATATTTCAGTATTGATGGGAAATTACTTTTTTGAATGTCATTGGCTTCATGGTTTATAATGTTGTTCTAATTGGTATCTTTGAAATTACCTGTCTTAAATACTCTCAAGGCAAATCTTAAATAACATTTCATTTCCGAACGATCTCCTTGGTGACATGGTTTTCTTTTATATCGGGATTGAGTAATTATGAAAGCATAATTCCTTCTAGTTTTTTTAATGATTACATAAGGTATCAGACTCGGGAAAACCAACACCTTGCCCCAATATCATAATGATCTCTTATTATATGCAACTTTGAAGTTTCAGAAATAGGTTGTTGGTGCTAATTACAGGCATAACAAGGACAGCTAATTATTTGCATACCGTAAACCAACTTATTTGTTTTCGCTTTATGTTCCTTTTAAGCTATTTCGCGGCGAACTATTTTTGCGATTTTCAAGTTTACCTGATGTAGATAAATAAGGAAAGATCCTAGTTTTACGTGTTCGTAACGATTTATATTCGCGTAATTTTTCTACTCGCTAAAGTAGCAAAAATAAATCGCTAGCGAAAAATTAGTTGGTTTACAGAATACAGAAAGAATACACATCATAGTTATTCAATAACCAATTTAATAAGGGATACTTAATTGAAGCTGCAGATTGAGTAAATTGTTAGCAGCAAAAGTAGAATGAAATTTTAATTAATGTAAATAATAAAAGAATACACACCATATAAACTTATAATTAATAATAAAAAAGCTAACATTTAACACTCAGTGGGTAAGATATTTGATAGAATAAGATTTCATTTCAATCCAATAATACCCTACCATTTCACTTAAGGGGGAATCTTATAGTTAGGAGCGTTCAGTTATAAGATTCTACATTCGCGCGAATTTTCCATTATGTCCTTGCATCCCTCTTGTTGTATTTTGTTCAAGTCTAGGTGTATTGTCCCGTAGATTCCGAATCGTGAATCCTTATTTCACTTCATGAATTTATACCGTAAAATTTAGAAATGTTTTAAAGATATCTATTAGATTAATCCGTTGTCGTATAAGTTCAGAGTCAACTGGCTCAAACTCTTTGCTAACAGACCTTTGCAAGTTTTAAAATGGACTATTATAAAGAACTAAATCCATATTTTTTTTTAAGATTTCGCTCTGGAAAGCATATGAACTATGATGTCCTTAACTTTGTGAATATTTACATTTAATATGATATACATGTTTATACTTTCTCTTGCAGTGTGCACACGGACCGACAATCAGGTCATTATTTCATCAAATTTATTCAGAACCAACGAAGTTAATGATATTAGGAGCAGGATGTAGTTCACAGACCAGTACAATAGCAGAAACAGTACCCCCATGGAATCTGGTACAAGTAAGTATTGTTAGGGAACCGGATGTAGTTCACAGACCAGTACAATAGCAGAAACAGTATCACCATGGAATCTGGTACAAGTAAGTATTGTTAGGGAACCGGATGTAGTTCACAGACCAGTACAATAGCAGAAACAGTACGACCATGGAATCTGATACAAGTAAGTATTGTTAAGGAACCGGATGTAGTTCACAGACCAGTACAATAGCAGAAACGGTACCACCATGGAATCTGGTACAAGTAAGTATTGCTAGGGGTTCGGATGTAGTTCACAGACCAGTACAATAGCAGAAACAGTACCACCATGGAATCTGGTACAAGTAAGTATTGTTAGGGAACCGGGTGTAGTTCACAGACCAGCTACTATAGCAGAAACAGTACTATCATGGAATCTGGTGCAAGTATTGTTAGGAACCGAAAACAGATAAAGACACCACAGGGAACCTGGCAGCAAAAACAATTATTAACATGAAAATGATGTTAAAAACGTGAATTACTTTTTTCAAAGAAGATAAAAAAAAAAAAAAATCCAGATCTATTTCAGTTGAAAAGTATGAAAAAAGTAAATGGCTTACTTTTATTTTTGTATTTGTGTTATAAAGGGCATCGGATTGACAGTCGCCATCACTACAATGGCTTTCATTACCAAGAATGAAACACAATATGTACATGTAATGGGACAACAGTACTGACGAAATATGATTTTGCTGGAGGGTTGGATGTTTTAATGTTGAAATCTGTGTTAAAACTCAATACCGCTCTGTTATAAACCCTTGATAAGAGACAGTTACACTTTCAAATATATCATACATACATACATATATGTCGGGAGCAAGTAAAGAATCTGATCTTCTCTGGCATTGTTAGGTTGATTTCCTAGACACGTTATAAAACCCTACTCATACCAATACTGCTTGATCTCTCTAATACAAATGTTATTTGGTTTGTTGAGAAATAAAAATATATAACACTTTTTACTTCTCTTAAGGCAGAACAGAAGCAATACCAGAACAGAAGTCCTTATTAATAAAATCGATTAATGCATTCTCAGTGGAATTGTAAATGCGGTAAAAGTTTTTTTTTTAGAAAAAAGAAGCATCGCGATAAAAAGATAAAGAATATGTATCTATTGGTGCATTTCAAAACAAAAATTTCTATCTAAAAGTGAGAAGACAGAAATGGATATATTGAATTTTCACCGTATATTAAATCTGCATCCACAAACTATATTTGACATCCGTAGTTGTTATTGTAAATTGTAATATCTTAGATTGGTTTTCTTACTTTTATTTCATTAAATGAATCCTCTTAAAACGGTAAAATAACGAATTAATGAATAAATGAAAGATTTCAAATTATATTCTTCTATTTAACATGTCGATTCACATGACATTAGTATAATGATCTTAGCATTCATTCAACCCTACAAGTTCTATTTCAGATGGAACAATTATAAAAATTACAACCAAGCAAATGAAAATATAGAATTTCACTGATAGAAAATCTATAATTTACATTCTATAAAAGATAATTTTTATAATAATTGTTTCCAAATCATTTCAGGTATCACACGCATCAAGTGCTCCAGGTTTGGACGATAGAGTCAAATATCCATTATTGTTCAAAGTTCATCCTTCAGAAAAAGTAACCAATGTTGCCAGGGCAGCTCTAATGCAGCAGTTTGGCTGGAAAAGAGCTGCTTTATTATATACTGACGATGGTAGTTTTAATGCTGTAAGTCTGGTAGTCTACGATAATATATATAAAAACAACTCGTCTAAACATTAACCCAACCATGTTAGATCTGTAAATGTGCTTTCGCAAATTTTTTGTTCTTCCCTCGCCGTGATTCGAACCCATGCTACTGAGATATCCTGATACCGAATTACCTGCACTGTAACCGACGCTGTAGACCACACGATCACCTGGGTGTTAATATATATTTGAAACATTTAGTTTGAATTGGTCTAATTTAAAACCAACACCATTCTGAATACATGTGTCATACACATGATATAATGCAATTCAGAAGAGCCATTAAATGTAATTAAATGAATGTATAGCTGTTGAAGTAAATATTTAAAAAAAGAAATTAAAACCTCACGGAAAGGCAACAATAAATAGTCAAATAGTCAAATGTATTGCCGTTTCATAGAATTTTGATGCATTCCACAAATTGTATTTGTTTTGTTTTATACAATTTTGCAGAAGAAACATCAATAAGTTTATATTAGAAAAGTATAACATACCTTAACTTTTGAAAGAATTTTTTGCTTGGAATTATAGAAAACGTTTCTAATAAGACAAAATCGATGTTATATTCTCGAAAATACACTCACAAATCTGTTACGCAATGAATTTCAGAATTATTTTAAGGGAAGTTGACCCGGCCACGTCCACTTGTATGTTAGTCCATCTGATGAGTTAAGCCTTTTTCAACTGGTTTTTATAGTTCGTTCTTATGTTGTACTGTTATAATATACCACTGTCCCAGGTTAGGGTGAGTGTTAAGATCCCGCTAGCATGTTCAACCCCGCCACATTATCTATGTATGTGCCTGACCCAGGTCAGGAGCCTGTAAATTCAGTGGTTGTCGTTTTTTTATGTGTTACATATTTTTTTTTCTTCATTTTGTTACATAAAGAAGTCCGTTAGTTTTCTCGTTTGAATTGTTTTACTTTGTCTTATCGGGGCCTTTTATAGCTGACTATGCGGTATGGGCTTTGCTCATTGTTGAAGGCCGTACGGTGACCTAGAGTTGTTAATTTCTGTGTCATTTTTGGTCTTTTGTGGATAGTTGTTTAATTGGCAATCATACCACATCTTCTTTTTTATATTGGCCATACGTCTTCATCGATATATCAAATATCTAAGTTATGCACTCATTTCAATATTAAGCATTCATGTTCATTGTGTAGTACTACCAGAAACTTAAGAAAATTGAACAACAAAACTGTAAATTGAAGAGATTGTAACAGTTTCCTAGCTTTTATTTGTGAATTTGTCAAATCAAAGTCTATATATGTAATCTGATAGTTATCATGTATATATGGGTGGATGGATTAAAACGGTTAATGTCTAGCGGATTATCAAAATTCATTATGTATTAGATCGATTTGCTGATTTGTTAAGTGAAACCCTACTAAGAATCATAGTACAGGTTAAAGGGAAGGAAGTTACAATTGTATCTCGTTTCAAATATGTACTTTTAAATGTTTGACACGTTCTCCTCAAGAACTACAAGCTCTCGTGCATCCCATCTTGATAATAGTATTATTGAAAATAAATACCATTAAATGTACAGTTAAGATGTTGTCTAGTTCCTTTGCATATGATAAACGGAAGGATAATTAGCGAGTTAAACTGCATGAATATTCGACCTTTGCCAAAATATTATTACAGTGCATAAATAGTCTGTGATCATTTTATTTTGAAATATGATTTGCTATTTTTACCATATAGATAATGGCAGATTTACAGAAAGTGTTTGAACAAAACAACATTACTGTCATAGTCTCAGATACATTCAGTGATGATCCAAAACACGCCTTACAGAATATAAAAGTATGTATTATAATTCTCACGTGACAATCAGATATATTCAATGATGATCCAAAATACGTCATACAGAGCATACAAGTTGTTGTATGGTAATAAGCAAACCCCCTTTAACTGCAGTACACGCACTGTAAACAAAATATTCCTATGCATATATTTAAATCTTATGATTTGGAAACTGCTCTAGTTGGTTTATAAAGCGTATTTGATATGTTAGAAAAAAACATCAGAAGGATTCAACTGTTTGCAATAAGGAATGTTGTGAATAAAACAAATTGCATTGTTTGACTTTTAGAGTACTTTTAATAAATATAACAAACCTTTTTAAATATAAGAAGATGTGGTATTAGTGCCAATGAGACAACTCTCCATCCAAGTCACAATATGTAAAAGTAAACTGTTACATATCAAAGTACTGTCTTCAACACGGAGCTATTACTCACAACAAACAGCAAGCTATAGATAAAAAGTCCCAAAAATTACTAGTGTAAAACCATTCAAATGGGAAAACCAAATATATATAAAAAAGATGACTGAGAAACACTTATGAACGGAATCAACAAACAACAACTACTAAACACCATGTATACATTATGATTAGCTTTATACGACTACTTTTATTGCAGAGAAAAGATGGACGCATAATTATAGCTGCTGCATTTGAAGACAACGCCAGAAAGATATTGTGTGAGGTAATTCATAAAAGCATATGTATAAGAAGACACCATTGTTTCATGTAAAGTTGTTTTTATATGTATTTGCATGTTTATTGATCAGCAATTCATTAATTTTCTCAAACTAGGAAATCATATATTAGATATACAGTGTTTACCATCTGAATGCCGTTGTATCTCATTAAACTGAAATCAGAAACATTATTTCTGTAACTGTAAACATAAAAGTCTCTGTGATCTTCTTAATAATGCACTAGCCAATAAAACAGTTCCACGACGAATGAATGTGTCTCCAAAAGGGAAATTAAATTTGTTAGTTAGATCATTAAAAAGTAGAATTACATGTATTTAACATTTTTCTCAATTACATTTAATGTTTTGATTTTTTAAAACCCATATTTTTTACACTTAAAACAGAAACCAGGAAGTGACCTTTTAAATGTACAATGACTTCTTAGTGCATTGCCGTAATGATTCATCAATTAAAAAAAAAGAGTTTCTTTTTTTGTTATTTTCGAAATATGTATACGTAAAGTTAGTAGGTAATTAGGATCGTTATAAACATAATGTCCAAGATGGCCAGACAAAACAGTATACCTATGTCTGGCTCATTTTAATTACCACTTTATTTTTTGAAATAGGTATTGTATGCACTGTTAAAGTTTTTACAAAATCTTTTGTTATCATTATTCCTTATAAATAAAGCCAACAGAAGTATACCGCTGTTCAACATAAGGGGTCTCGGTGGCCAAGTGGTCTAAGTAGTTTCTACTGTGATCACTAGCAAGTCAACACTGAGGTTGTAAGTTCGCTCATTGTTAAATTCAATACTCTGATCTTCAACCCAATGCCTAAAAGAATAACACAAAACAAACATGTATAATCAAAACTCCATACAGAAAGCAAAATATGGCATCACACAAACGATAAAACTTTTCGAGAAGCCGGGGAAAAGTGACTCCTTCCTCAAATAGTGTAGAGAAGATTTGGGGGTACAATAAAATACTGTCATACTCAATAGGGATGGCTTCGATTCATCAAACAAATACTAGAGTGCAATGTATTAACCCGCCATTTTTAACATAACTGTACCAAGTCACGAATATGACAGTTGTTATCCATTTGTATCCCAAATTCATGTATTTAGTTTTGATGTTATATTTGTTATTCTCATCGGATGTTGTCTAATGCTTAGTTTGTTTCTGTGTTTGTCACATTTAAATGTGATGTCGTTGTTCTCCTCTTATATTTAAGGCGTTTCCCTCAGTTTTAGTTTGTAACCCGGATTTTTTTCTATCGATTTAAGAGTTTCGAACAGCGGTATTCTACTGTTGCCTTTATTGATGTGTTTCAGCATTTGATTTTGCCATTTGATTAGGGACTATCTGTTTTGAATTTTCCCTCGAAGTTCGATATGTTTGTGATTTTACTTTAAAAAAAATATAATTATCCACAGGAAACAAGTAAAACACAAAATGGTAAGAATACACTTCTTGCATACATAATACACCATTATACTCGATAGTTTAAAATTTACTAACACCAATTTCAAATTAAGAACTAAGTCACACAGAATATAGAATGTAAATAATCTATTTGGTAACAGCATTAAGTTTCAATGTTTTCAAATATAGAATGGTTAATGTCGTATAATCAAATACTTTTTTGAAATATAGAATGCATGGTTAGTGTCTTATAATAAAATACTAATGATTTGGAATCTCATTCAGTGGTCTGTGTAGTTGCAATAGATATACCAAATCCTATTAATAATGTTTTCTTAAGCAAGTAATTAATTTTTGATGAAACATGTTATTAATGTCTTTTAATCTATTGCAATCTATAATGGTTAGCTGCATTTGCATTAGATGACATTATAAAATATGTACATGCTTACATAATTGCTTGTTATTTAGTTCAAATTTATTAAAAAATGAAATAAAACATTGTTAAATTCAATACTCTGATCTTCAAAGCATTAATTTGATTCACATATAGTGTAACACATAATATATTAAAAATGATAACCCATGTAAAGCAACAGTGAATGATTTTTCAAAATCGTGTTTCATTTGAAGCATCAATAGCAGATTGTATCAGAAAAAAGTGAATGACCCAATACCGGTAAGTTATAAATCATTCTTGTCAGGTAATTTGAAATTGCTGATAGATCTTTTCTTGTCTTTATTAATTTATTCATGTTATCTAAACTCCTCTCAATTTATAACTTGATATATCTTATAGCCACTTGTTTATTGTCAGCACGATTCAAAACAAACTTTAAATATTTTAAAGTCGCTTGTTTATCGTCGGAGCGATTTAAGGGTGAACGTATCGTTTGATTAATTTGTATGTTTGTTTAAAGTTTTTATTCCATTGCTTGTATTTGTGTAATTTTTTGTCTTGACCCTTTAGATTTAATGTTTTTAAATAGTTTGAAATTTGTAGCTTTCCAAATGTTTGGTATCAATCGTATCTCTTGAAGGTTATTCAATAGCTTATTTTATTGTTTTTTTGGCGGAGACCAACATCAAATGCATACAGCGCATAATTCAAAAAGAATTATTTACTTATCTATCAGTTACGGTCTTATTCCAAAAGAATTTTATTGCTTACTATACAGCATTTCCTCATTGATGAAAGTCATATCTTTATGTATAATTTTCTATTGACATTAATGTAAAATGTTCTTACTTAAGTGTTAAAGGGTATAATCGAAACAAAATACATTCTTAAATTCTCTTTTTTATATCATGCTGACTTATCAAGTTTATCAAGAACAACACTACAAGTGTCACTAGGGAAGCAGGAAACTCTTGTACAGTTCTTGATCACCTGAATGTATTTCAAAATTAAGATGGAATAAGTGTTTATCAAAAGGGTGTTCTGAGGGATGTTTGTCTTTTTGTTTTTTTTATTCGTCTATTGAGTCTGTTTTCCTTTTGAATCTTTAAGTTATTTTGTTTACTATCTTATCTTTATTGTATTAACAAGCTTTATATTAAGAAAGTGGTTGGTAATTAAGATTTAAAATGGCATGTCACACTAATAACAACTAATATAATAATCAGATGATTCGAAGGACCAGCAATATTGTATATAGATCAAACAATAAGTGGTTAATTTTAAATAGCTTAAAAAAAGATACATAATTAATAAGTTTCAAATTTTATTTCCTGCTATACATGCATGAGGCTTATAGGAAGCCTATCAGGCTATCATGCCTATGAGGCTATGATGAGCCTATAATGAGACAATGATGAAGCCTATAAGAAGGCTATTAAGGAAGCCTAGAAGTGTTGATGTTTAATTGGTGTTGGGATTAATTTGTATGAAATTTTTGAAACAACCAATATATGCAAATCGATGTTTTCATTGTATTCCAATACTGAATGTAATGGGTTACATTGATGTGTTCATCTGCGTCGTTACATGACAGGTGATATGTTAATGTGTCATTTCTTTTACAAAAAACCTACCCAACCATCGATTTGTATATCCTTCATGTATAACAGGAATGAAACTAAAAAATATTGATTATGTATCTTTATGTTAAGCTATTTGACATGCTTTGACCACTTTTTGTGCGATCTATAGATACAATATTGCTGGTCCTTCGATTAAGGACTTTCCGTTTTTTTAATTTTCCTCGGAGTTCAGTATTTTTTCGATTTTACTCCTTAGCAAGATACTTGTTTCTATAATATTCCACTGATGTTGAATAACATTTGTATTTTATTTTAACCCCTGTCTTTAAATAAAAGTCTCATAATTGTCCACTTGTTTTTAAAATGAAGATGGGTGTTTATTTCTTTATTGTTTGAACTAATCAGGATTGCTATGGTAGACAATTAAAAAAATCCCTTCCTTTTAAAAACGTTGTTAACTAGTATGCTGAATTTCAGTCAAAATATAATAATTCGATTGGTAACGAGAAAAAAACCCCACTGATATAATACTTCCGGCAATTGTTTCCATATTAATTAAAATAATGATATACTAATTACAAATAAACTCATAAAAATAGAATAACAATCAAATGGTATATTGAATTGACGACCTGCCAAACAAGCGTTTCGTCTACAAAAGACTTATCAATGACGTCGGTTGAAAGAAAACTTTAAAAGACCAGATAAAGTACAGAGTTGAAGAGGATGAAGGACCCATGATTTTCAAAAGTTTTCAATAATAAATCTAAGGTAACTTATTCCTGGGGTATAAAATCCTAAATAAATCGACAACTTCAAAGTTTTATGCTTAACACTAAACAGAAGCATGATGTCATTTAGAGAAAACAATCCTACAATTTGCTTTAAACAATCAATGTGTAAAAAATTACTTAACCAACAATACATATATATATATAATGGAATGAATTATATGATGCAAAGACTTAGTACTTAGCTAATGCACTAATGTATGCTTTGTTCTGGAACCAAATCGTGTAAGCGATTTTCATTTCTGATCGACTATGAGTCAATTCTTCTTTGATGGTTTATTATTTATTTATTATACCCATTGTTTATGTTATTTTTCGTTACATAATTCTCAACTTCTGTTTCATGGCATGGATGATTTGGTTTAAGATCAGAAACAATAATGCAAAGAAGTACCATATAAGCGATTTTCATGCGAGCCAGGCAGTCTCTTCCTGTTTGACGATATATTAATTTTAGATAATACACTATGAGTATATATTTTTCATTACATAATTCTATGTTTCGAGAATTGATCAGGAACATTTAAATATTAAATTGTACCGGGTATTTTCACTTATTCCAGGAAGTTACATAATGTTTGACGATATTTTAAATTTCTATTATATCCAATGCGGTCAAATGTTCTCGTCCATTTCTAAAATCAAGTGGTTTACATTTTTTACGATTGATTTTGGGCACTGTAACCGAAAGCGAGCTGTACATGTCAATGTTCTCTCCTAACACGTAAAGGCAACTACGCCTACCACAGAGAATGCTGCATTTAAGACAAACGAGTGTATAGCATAAAATAAGATCTGATTCGATAAATCTCATTATCTTATCCTGTTATTTCATATGTAAAAAAACGATCAAACTTTTTATTATTATTTCAAGCGCATTAATGATTTATACGACCATAAGTGAATAGCATTATACTTTAATGAAAAGAAAAACAATCGAATACGCAGAAAATCATTCTATACAGTCTTGTTTTGTATACTTTAAAAAAAAAGGCAACAGTAGTTTACCGCTGTTCAAAAGTCATAAACCGATTGAGACAAAACAGAGGGAACACATCAACTTTAAGAGGAAAACAACAGAACAACAGAAACACTAAAGGGCAACAAAAACAAACGCCAACATAATTTAAAACGGACTATTTGATAACAACTTCCATATTCCTGACTTGGCACAGGATATATTAAGAAATTGACAAAACATTTAAACATAATCTCTGTGTGAAGATATCAAATACAATTATAATGCGGTTTGGTCTTAGTAATAACAGTTTTCTAAACGGGTAAAAAATATACATCACGAACTTGTTATTATATCTTGGAACCCTCATGTGATAATGCTTTCTTTTATGTTGTGTTGTTTAGGGATATTTAAAATTTCAAACTGAAAAAAAGCAAATCATGTATTAAAGCAATTGCAAGTTTCTTTTACAGCAATTCTTAATATCTAATTGGTCTTCTGAATAGTGTGCAGTTGCTATTTAATGCTCTGAACTTCCACGTTATACACGCATCGATAGCATATTAATAACGTATATCTATGTCTATCTACCCGGGCGATTCTTGTTATAATAGTTATCAAAAGTACCAGGATTATAATTTAGTACGCCAGACGCGTGTTTCGTCTACATAAGACTCATAAGTGACGCTCAAATCGAAATATTTATAAAGCCAAACCAGTACAAAGTTGAAGAGCATTGAAGATCCAAAATTCCTAAAAAGTTGTGTCAACTATGGCTAAAGTAATCTATGCCTGAAATAAGAAAATACTTATTTTTTTCGAAACTTTAAAAGTTTTGTAAACAGGAATAACTCATAATAAGAATGCTTTAACGATTTATATTACAGTCAGGCAATGTTTTATATCTCTCTCAATACCTGTGGTTTATTGTAAACGATTCATTTGATTTTCTCATTTTCCTATCTAAATATCGATTAAAATAATTTTCAGATATATATCTACTTTTAAAAATGTGAGATTTGTGTCGCTAAGATTATTCACAAATAACAATGCCATTTCTACTTTTTCTTTTCATGATATCAGAATTGTAATTCCATTGTAATTCTAGAATTATGGCACTGCCTAAAATATCTACATTAGACTATTTGAGGACAGACTAGCATGCATGTCTGGTTCAGCTGTGTTTTACTAAGTGAAGTTTTGTTTTAGTTTTGTTACTTTAAATACCATAACAGATACTAATAACATAAATATATATATATCACTTTACTATAAATGATCGTGAAAAAAATATTGTAATTCCGCAGTCATGAAATAAACAAAAGTCTGTGATGGCTGATATTTGTTTGTAATATATGGATTTTAACCGTTCCTTAGTTTAATCTAAATTAGAAACATAACTTTATTAATCAAATTCTAAAAGCTAAGTTCTTCCTTAATGGTACAAGCATTTGAATACGATATATTCCTAATTTGCCATATACTTTATTTAAGTATATTATTATATGGTCTTAAATATCCATTATATATCCATCTTGAATCGTGTAAAACATACGGCAAGCTTTTAATTTTCCCTAGATTAGACAAGATATTAACAAAGTTTACAAAAAACTAAATATATTAAACCTATAGGGGATATATACAGACAGAAAACAATTGCACATTAGTGAATGACTGGATTAGATTTATTTATGAGGACTAAAGTCTCGACATGCAATATATATTTTTAAATTTTAAATCTGGTAACCGTTATATTGATCACTATATATACGCTAAATTGCTCCAACTCATTTTATAATCATAAGCAGATTTGGAAAGCGACTGAATATGGAGTTCTGTAGAATCATATTTGCACATACAGTAACTGTTTTTGAGGGCAGATCAGTACAAAAAGGTGCAAGTGGTTTTCAGCCTTAGTTTTAATCATTTGAATATGTTTAGCCTATCAAATCAAGTGTATAGGCTGGTTCACTGAATGAAGAACATAAACAATGTAAGGTTTAGAGGAATAATCACTAGTATTTGATTTTCAATTTAGAGATTTCTTGACAACTGTTTACCTTGACTACTTATTTTCTTTTGGTCATTATATTATTTGTCCTTCTTTGATTTAGGATTCTTGCCTAGTTACCATTTGTTTTTACAGCAGTTATTTCTTTGTTGTCCTCTTTCACGTTGTTTAACTTGTGGTGTTGGTCAATATTGGAACGGTCTATTTGACCGTTCATTGACCTAACTATGTTTTATTCTGGTTAGCATTTGAAAAGATGCGACTGTCTCCTTGATAATTGTTCCACACATTTCACAAAAGTTGGATGACCAAAACAAAGCCCCATTCAATCGTCCTAATTACAACATTTCTACGATTTACTTTCTCTTCAGGCACATAAACTTGACATGACTAGTGGTATTTTTACATGGATGTTTCCTGGTTGGTATGCAACAGATTGGTGGAAGGTGAACGACACTTCTTGTGATCAAGCTGATATCGAAAATGCAGCTACTGGTTCCATAGGATTCGAAGTTTCTTCATTTACAGACGTTGATGCACAAACAGACGTTTCAAAGTTAAGTTTTATATAAATCTTACAGCTTGCATGTCTTAAAACCTTTATAATAAAAAGATATATAGGAAGAATTTCTCAATGACGCTCAACAGTTGATCAATGTTATATTTATTAGTTGTTTTAAAGTGTATTAAAATATTAACGAATCGACAAAAAAATGTTTATTGAGTATTCATTTTGAAAACAAAGAAAAAAACATGCTTAAAACCCTAGAGAACACACTATGATCAACATTAAGTTTTTATACAAACATTTTTTTTCTATGTATAAGGCTAGAATTAATTACAAGTTGCTAACATTTGCTGCAAGAATTACTATCAAACCTTCACAAACTATAAATCAAAAGGCAGGTATCAAATCAAAAGTATTCACATCAGCAAATAAAATATAACAAGGAAATGTTTTATAAATGCTTTCGGTGTTGTGTCGTTGTTCTCCTCTTATATTTAATGCGTTTCCCTAGGTTTTAGTTTGTTACCCCGATTTTGTTTTTTGTCCATGGATTTATGAGTTTTGAACAGCGGTATACTACTGTTGCCTTTATTTATAACAAAATTGTTGGGGTATCAAAATGAATAACTGTATTGATTTATATGTATTTTTCAATTTTAGACTGCAAGAGAGTTTACGGAACATTACACTAATCTGACGCAAAATGGTAACTATGCAGCACTAGAATATGGTCCGTATGGGTATGACAGTGTCTGGGTGATCGCATTTGCTCTGGACAAGGCATCACAAGCATTACTTAACATATCAAAATCTTTGGAAGATTTTACATATGACAGTGCTGACATAGCTGACATAATCTTCAAGAGTGTTGACACGACTAATATAACGGGTGTGACTGTGAGTATATCTACTGTAAGCGACCAAGTTTTTCCAAATTTGAGAAATGCCTGTACCAAATCAGAAATGTCGCTGTTGTTACCCATTCGTTTGATATGTTTTATCATTTGATTTTGCCATTAGATTAAGGACTCTCCGTTTTGAACTTTCATGGGAGTTCATTATTTTTGTGTTTTTAATTCTTGTTGATTTAAAGGTTATATTTTCCGAAAAAGTATTTGGTTCTAAAAACGATCGCACTTACCCTGAAATAATTATAATAAACATAGTTCAATTGAATATTTTATATGTGGTTCAGCGAAAAGTACGAGTCTCATAATTGTGCATCAAGAAAACAGGAAAATGAATCACAGAATTCAAAAACTCAAACAAGCTAACGCGTTAATAATTATGGCGGTAATCTTATTGCATAGAAATAACCCTTAGTGAAACAATGTCTGTGAAAATAAAGAATACAACTGTTATCGTCTATCATAAATGGATTACGCCATGAACATCTAACGATAAATTGTAAGGTGGCTAAGCCTCAAATATGCCAAAACAGGTATCCATAGTTTACCATGTTAAAAACAGAAGAACTATCATTTACATTACCTAACAAAAATGGATTGCGATGTAAAATTTCTGTTCGATGAATATTTAAGGTTTTAGCTACAAAGTAATTTGACCATCAAAGAATTAGGTTAATTTAATTATATAGGTACAAATCCTTTTACTGGATTCACCGCTAAAGTAAAAATCTAATGCATTGTTTTGTCTATAAGAAATCATTATTTTAATGCAATATCTTTTTACAAACTAATATTTAGACCATTCATTATAGTATCAAGGATTTACATTGTAAAATAGACATATAAAGCATAATATGTAATAAAGATACCTTAATGATGGAACGGTAAATAAAGAGTATTTTTGCAATTACTAAAAATATTTTTTAGGGCGACATTAAGTTCGATAGTAATGGAATGAGAATTGGCAGTACTTCTATTCATCAGTTGCAAGGTATACATTTTTTTTACTTTAGATTGACATGCACTTCAATGTCTTAACATCTCGAAGCAAATGATTTACAAAATACTACAAACAATAACACAATAGGGAGAAGAAGATACAATTGTTCTATACAAATCATAAGTTGTTGATAAAACGACTAAAAAACAACATGCCTCAAACTCTACACATAATTGTTTACTTATGACAGATGAGAAGCACTTGGATTGTATGTAGCATTATAGATATTTTACGCACCCTATTGAATGGGTTATACCACACTGACTCTAAATATATATAGGAAGATGTGGTGTGAGTGCCAATGAGACAAGTCTCCATCTAAATAACAATTTTTAAAAAGCAAATCATTATAGGTTAATTTACGGCCCTCAACACAGAGCCTTGGCTCACACCGAACAACAAGCTATAAATGGCCCCAAAATTACTAGTGTAAAACTATCCAAACGGGAAAACCAACGGTCTAATCTATAAAAAAAAACGAGAAACGAGAAACACGTATAAATTACATAAACAAACGACAACTACTGCACACTAAAAGAGGGACGAAAGATACCAAAGGGACAGTCAAACTCATAAATCGAAAACAAACTGACAACGCCATGGCTAAAAATGAAAAAGACAAACAAGAAAACAATAGTACACATGACACAACATAGAAAACTAAATAATAAACAACACGAACCCCACTAAAGTATGTTTTGTCAATGCGGGGAGACTAAATATTATTGAGATCACAAGAGGTGTTATAAGTCATTTTACAGATCCAACGATATCATAAGGCCCCATGTAAGAACACTAACGTAAGTTTAGGAGAGGAAAGAAAGCGTAAATTCTTAAACTTTGGTTGCATATTTTTGTTGGTTGATATTCTTGTGTTATAATTTTTCGACTTTTTCATATAAATCAAATCATTCAAAATAAGAATATATAAAACCATGCAATTACGATATTTACAATGATAACCAAACAATTATTGTTTTCATATAAAACTTTTTAACCACAAAATAATGTTTTCTTTTTTTAATGTAAGTTTTGCACAGTCGTGTACTACTATTGACTTTATTAGCTGATTGAGTTGTTGCACATAACTTGAAACAAACTAACATCTCTATTATTTAGTATTCATACGTTTATCTTACTAAAGACGTATCAAAAGACTGAAAAAATAAGTTCTTTTAATTTCATTTAAAGGGAATGGCAAGCAAAAAAGATTTTGAAATTGACCTTAACAAGTTGCACGATGTTTTATTACAACAAATTGGAAACGTTTAAATAACGTGTTTTCAAACAAAAAATAGACATCCCTTTACTAGCTGTACTTTGGAAGGTTTACAATACCCCAAACTCGTTTTTGGATATTTATATTTTATAATTAATACAAATATGCTAGATAAATATACATCAAATAGCGATTATCTAATTACTGACTACAAATATATTTTTTAAAAGTTATTATGTTAATTTTTATGCAAAACTTCATTCACTTGACAAATTTATGTTTTTGATAGATAGCTCTACAGTGACTATAATGAGGTATGATGATAATACAGGAGAATTACAGGGAACAAGTAATACATTTACTTGGAAAACTGAAAGTGGAGGTAATTTACAATTCATTAAAGAGAAAATTAGTAGCAAGTAAGGATATAGGATGGTGACATGAGAAAAAGAAACAGCAATAAGTAATGAAAATACGGTTATTTATATCTAAAAAGGGAAACGGAGTAAAAGGATGAAATTCAATGGTGATTTAATACTTTATACAAATTATTTATGCAGAGTCAGATGTTAAAAAACATTTATAAACAATTTTGTTGTGTTCAACAATGGATTCTTATCTTGGTTTTAATCCATTTCTCTTTTAGGGCTTAAGTTTTTTCTTAACTTTAACGGACACTAAAAATAAGCAGGCATGGCCTTAGTAGCTTAAATCTACTTAACAATATGTTTTACAGGTCCACCATCTGATGGACCACTGGTCACTACAGAATGGAAAAAGTTAAATCAGTCGTTATTCTATGTGCTCTCTACATTAGCCGTTATCGGTGATCTTTTTGTCATCTTTATATTTATCATGAATATCAGGTTCAAAAATCGAAAGTAAGTATTCTTTTCATTGGAATATATTAACAGATACACTAATAGTAGCTTCTCCATTCATTCATGAAATTTCCGATGAATTAATGTGTTGAAATTCCTTGATTTGATGGAAAAAACTGTATTCATAAGATTTCAATTAAGGATCGAGACAAATGAAAGTAAAATAACAAAATTATTGATATCCGAGGAAAATTCAAAACGGAAAGTCACTAATCAAATGGCAAAATCAAAATACACCAAACTACTGGAATGTGTTCATAGCTAGCTCAACCTCTAACCTGTTTGACAGTCGCATAAAATACACTTATATTGACAACAATGTGTGAAAAAAAGAACCAAAAAAGACAGACACAATAGGTAAATATGCCAAAAATAGGAGTAGGACAGTCAATATTGTGTTATTATCATTATCACTATGAAAACAAAAAATGATGCCAAAAACAACACAGCAACAAAAAAGCATATAGACCAAGCACATAAACAAAAACGAGGGACAAAACTACAAAAAGATTGTTTTAGGTAAACGGTTAGTTGAGTTTCGTCTGATGATAATCCTAGATAACAGATATTAGCGTTTTGATATTGTCGATGCTCAAATAGTACCTTATGTGAACATTCAACTTTCGAATATTTGCCTGATCCTGATTCTAGTACATACGGTTCTTTAATGCTGCACTACTCTTGTTATGGTCGCCGGAAACAAAATTTAAAGATTTTCGCTATATCCTTTTTATGCATTAATTTCATTTGATACATAATCAAATTAACATTATAAAGCCGAGGAATGATGAACGAACTTAACTTTATGTCAATAACGCCATTTATTATAATATCTGTTTTATAAGATAAAGCAGTAATATATTAACATGATGGAGCAGCAGCAAGATTATAAAAAGTGAGCATGAAAAGCATATGTTGATACAAACATAGAAAAGCTGTAAAATATTACCCACACCATCGCTTTAGTTTATCAATAGCTTAAATCAGCTTAAATGAATTCAAAATCAACAATAAACAATAAATATCTTATGAATTTTATTATAAACATATTGGAATTCTCTGATATTCAATCTAGTTCCATCATGCTTACTTTCAGAATAATAAAGCTTTCCAGTCCCAACCTGAATTACATTATCTGCGGAGGAAGTATTATTTTATACACTGGTGTGATATTAAATGGAATGATAACTGATGATCTGACAAAAGCTACAGAAGATACAGACGTTATCGCATTGTCTTGCATTGTAAATATGAAAATAAGGACATAGAGAGTACACTTAGGGGACGTCATAAATCAACGACAAAGCATAAACATAAAAACAAGAAAATTATGTCATACCTTCTACATTAAACATTAGTTCAATGGAATAAATCATAAATTACATAAACTGTGTGAATATACTAGCTCTGTACCGTAAGCGGGTGGAAAGTGTGAAATGTGAAAATAAAAGTATTGAAAAGATAATGACCGAAAGAAACAATTACAAAAAGTATAACAAACACAGCAATCCAAACCAACATTAATCAATCTTAAAAAAATCAAGTTTTATTAAATACTTTCTATTGTACTAAAGACCCACGTTATTATATATCAAGTAATAAGTCACAATCTTTGATGTCATGAATGAGGAAACAGGTTGGCCTATTGATCATGTCTGTTGTTAATTATTACATAGATTTGTAATAGCTGTAATAAAAATGATGAGGTATCCAGAATATGAAATAAATTGCTATGAATTATTCTGGTAAACAAAGTAAACTGAAACAAAACATTAGAATAACTAAAATATCGGACTTCAAAATAAATTCAAAACGGAATGGCAAATTAAGGTAGTACCTAACACTACAGGGAGATAACTCTGTAAAGTCAGCTAAACGTTTTGATTACGTTATGTTGTAAAAGTAATATTAAGCTTCTCAATGATCAACATTGGTGTTTGTTAAACTGTTATATAACCAGTGTAATTTTTCTGACAAAACGGTTGGTTCAAAATTTTTGAAATTTTAATATTTGTGTCAACTAACTTTGACAAAATTTTATGAAAATTAAATGAGCCAAATTAATTTTAGTGAAAGTGTTGGGTACCACCTTAAAATTAAAGCTCAAACACACCAATTGAATAGACTTTTTATTGGTATTTCCTTGTATAAAAAGTGGATTTAACCTGGTTTTTATATCCAGCTAAACCTCTCACTTGTATGGCAGTGGCAAAAATGTTATAATATTAACAACAATGTATTAGCAAAATGAACTATGTCAATTAAGAGAACTAAATGTGTATACAACACTCTACCGACAATACGCATCACCGGAAATAAAAGACATAAATATGCAAATGACCTTAGCACAATAACACAAAATTTCTCGTCTTATAAATTCTAAATAGTTTTATTATTTGTCAAATTTGACAAATCTCTAAACGGAAACAACTTCAAACATTTTGTGGAAATTTTTTGGTGATCACTGACGCAACATTATTCTGACATGGGAAGATGTTTAAAGAAAGGCACTTAGGAATAGTAACACAATATGTAGAAAAAATATTTTTTATCAAATCTTATGCACTTTCTTGTAATTTCTGTCTTGCCCATTGATTTCTTTTCATTGGATTTTTATCAACCGTTTAAGTTTTTCTAAAATCCGTGGTAATATTGCTCGGAGTTATTCCTCTTTTCTGGTGTTACAATTTGCATTCCTAGGACAGATAGCACATACTTTTGTTTATTCTTTAATCCTATTACACATACTAATTACTTTTTAATGTTATAACACATACTAATTTTACTCTGTTATGATATATATAACATATTTAAATTGTATTCGTTGGTGCTGCAGATCAATACATGGTTGTTTGTTGTTGGATTCACAGCAACGATTGGAACAGTTGTGGCAAAAGATTGGCGAATATATAGAATACTGACCCAAGATAAAACATCGAAACAGGTTATTGTTTAGTATTTTAATAATCAAATCTTGTTCATATCTATTTAATCAATTTACATTTTGAAACAATTTTGAATCATTATTACAAAAGCTACTACAGATTTTTTATCAGCATGAACTTTTTTCAAATTACCAAAAATACTCACTGCTACTGAAGGCGATGCGACTTTGGTACGACAAATGAATATGTTGCAGATAAAGCTCGTGTTTTGATATGTCAATCCGCTCATGTGTATCCCGATCAATATATAAAAAATGCTGCAGTAAAAAAAATAATGCAAAATGCAGTCACTCTTAAACAAAGCCATAACATCTTAGTTAGCACATGAATATGTACGATAGTAAACCGTATCAAATGTGAGAAATGATTAAAAAAAAAACAGAATTAAAAAATATCTGAAGAAAATTCGAAACGGCAAGTCCCTAATCAAATGGCAAAATCAAATCATCAAACACACCAAACGAATGGTTAACAACTGTCATATCCCTGACTTTGAACAGCCATTTTCCTTATGTAGAAAAATGGTGGATAAAACCTGGTTTTAAAAGTAGCTAAACTTCTCACTTGTCTAGATCGCATAAAATTCCATTAAATTGGCAACGATGTGTGAATAAAACAAACAAGTAATGGATACAAATGTCCAACAAACACTATCACATATTCACAGATGATTTCATACAACAATTGTATTAATACGTAGTTCAAAAATGCAAAATGTAAGACCTAGTTGTTTGTTTCGTGTTGATTCAAATCCAGTTAAAATACTTATTGCGAGGACATTATATTT
This sequence comes from Mytilus trossulus, assembly GCF_036588685.1. NCBI lineage: Eukaryota > Metazoa > Mollusca > Bivalvia > Mytilida > Mytilidae > Mytilus > Mytilus trossulus. The sequence goes on from NC_086378.1 coordinate 6,139,775, forward strand.
TGGCGGAACGTGTTGAGTTATAATGTTAGATACTTTAAGTCTTCACAAAAAACACCTATGTCCCAAAACGAATAATTGAATAAGTAGGCGAAGTAGATCATTTAGTCTTTTATATTTTCAAAATCAAATAAATTCCAATCATTATTTGATTTTAATCCTTTGCGGAAAATGAAAAAAAAAGAATAATACCTCTTTAAATATGTTCCTACCTTTATGCTCCATAGAAATTGTTACACATAAAAAATTTACACTCAAGAGTTTTCTATTACAGACCATAAAAGATTGGCATTTGATATGTGGTGTTAGTGTTTTGGTGCTAATAGATTTTATAACTATGACTATATGGACTGCTGTTGATCCACTAGTGTACGAAAAGACATCTCTTGACACAGAGGTAAATTAAAAAATCATATCGGAAAACAAAAATGATAAAAATCCATCAGTCTAAATGCCTTCCGATAAGAGGAAAACAAAGGCTAATGTTGTTATGTTAAGGATAAACACGACAAATGTTTAGCAATATTAAGGAATAGAGTAACAAGGAAATGGTGTTTTTCAATATCAAAAAAAGACTAATATGCACTCAGCCTCCTATGCATAATATATGTATAGTTCATGTACACGCCTTTTTTTCTGTAAAGATATACCAATAAACAGGAACCATACTATATATATGGATTGACTTTGCTTATAACACGCGTTCCGAATTATAAGCCTGTTATCTTTGATGAGGTCTGACAACAACTGGGTCGATGTAACTGCTAGTGGACGTTTTGTTTCCGAAGATATCTCAAGCCCAGCAGTCAGCGCTTATGTGTGGACATGGAATTTCATTGATACATGTTTTTTTTTTGTTTTTTTTCAAATTTAATGAGTATTTGATAACGAAACAGTTATTTTTCTACCCAGGGAAAGATAGCATTAGCACAGTTTTCGAAATCTTTTGTTCGTATTTCAGTTGATTTTCCAACTGTTTTGATTCAAGCGCAACTGGTGAGACTTCTGAATATCAGTTTCAAAAATCATAGCGTCTATTGGACCCTCAATGCTCTTCAGCTTTGTACTTGTTTGGCTTTATAATTATTTGATTTGAGCGTCACTAATGAATCTTATGTACGCCTGGCGTACCAAATGATTACCTGGTACCTTTGAGAACTGTTGGATCAGGATCTGCTTGTCCCATTTTTTGTGGAGTTCGTGTGGCTTAGTCTGTAGTTTTCCTTGTTGTGTTTTGTATACTATTATTTTGCCTGTTGGTCTTTTCTTTTTCTTTTGCCATAGCTGTATTAGTCTATTGACGACTTATGGGTTCGTTTGTTCTTTTTGTATCTTTCGCCTATCTTTTATCATGTTTATGTAGACAACACGCGTGTCTGGCAAATTAAATGAAACGATATCTTTGATGTTTTTTTTTATATTTTTTTCGTAAGAAGTTTATAACAATGTTACTACTCCTAAGTTCCAATTGTTCCTCTAATATTTTAATTGTTTATTCTTACTGAAACATCTAAAGGGGTACATTTGTTTTTAAATTGGGCAATGACTTGACATATTTCAAAAGAAGGAGACAAATGATGGATAAATGGAATATTAAGATCACAACAAAGCTATTAATATTTTGTTTTGTGCAGTTCGTACAACCAATAACTTCCTTAAAATAGCTTGCAGTTATGAGCGATTTTTGTTTTGTGCAGTTCGTACAACCAATAACTTCCTTAAAATAGCTTGCAGTTATGAGCGATATACAATTTTTAATGCATCTTCCATTGTAATAATTATTTGATGAAGATAATCATATCCAGATTTCGAAACAAATCTTTACTGTGATGATAAAATATTAAGTAACTTAATTCTTTTTTTTTTCATTTTAATGTAGAAAACAGGCCAAGATGTGTTTGTAGAACCGTATATTTTAACATGTTCATCAAAATCGTATGCATGGATGGGTGTTATTATGGCAGTGAAAGGGCTTTTGTTGTTATTTGGAGCTTTCATTGCCGTAGAAACCAGGAATATCAAAATGAACTTATTAAATGAAGCTAAGGAAATAGCGTTGACCATTTATACAGTATTGGTATTAGCAGGGATTGGTGTGCCTATTAATTTTGTGGTAGAAAAAAACATCGATTTTAAGTACGGAGTGACGTCAATATTCGTAATACTCGGAACAACAGTGATGTTAGCAGCATGTTTATTTCCAAAGGTATACTTGAATAATGTAATATTGTTATAATGGTATAATTCTCTGAGTGCACTATGTCGTTTTTGTTTCCCGTTTGAATGGTTGTACACTAGTTATTCATGGGACCCTTTAAAGCTTTCTGTTCGGTGTGAGCCAATGCTCCGTTTTAGGACCTTACCGTGATTAATAATGGTTTACTTTTACAAATTGTGACTTGGATAATGTGAGATCGATATGCCAGTGAAGTTTATCTCATATTTTAATTACAAAAATATCAATAAAAAAAAACGTTATACAATCTGCACATATGTAAATCATTGGTAAATTTTTTAAACAAAAAGTAAAATCACAAAAATACTGAACTCCGAGGAAAATTCGAAACGGAAAAAGTCCCTTATCAAATGGCAAAATTAAATGATGACACACATCAAGCAAATGGACAACAACTGTCATATTCCTGTACAGGCATTTTTAAATGCAGACAATGATGGATTTAACTTGCTCTATTAGCGCTAAACCTATCACGTGTACTACAGTTGTATTAAATTCAATTACATTGACAACGAGGCGTGACAAAATGTCACAAATAGTATCTCTAGAATTGAACATATAAATGTATACATGTATTAGGGGAAATACACGACTCAAGGATAACAAAATACCCACATCATTTCAATGTTTTTTAAAAATATTTCTATTAAGACAAAATTAATGAGTTTGAACAATTATTTCAGCATATCTATAACTCTCATTCTTTATAGGTTTATACAGTTTGTAAAATTTCTGTTGCTGATGAATCTATCATGGTTGCTAATATGAGGGCACAAACAGTGAATGCTCCTGTTGATAAGTCAACAGTCCTGAAAATTCAAATAACACAGGTATACATCATATAATTGTTTGGATATAATGACCAAACGAGTAGGAAAGGACGTGGAATAATAAAAATTGTATGAAAGCAAAACATTGATAAAAATCATAAATAAAGGGGCAGAATCAAAATGTAGCATATTAATTGTTAGTCGTTATGGTTTTCGATAACGACACAAATATTGAGACTCAATTTCTCGAGAGTAGAACTCGCGTTTACCTTTGTTATAGCTTGTTAATTTGATATGCATTACTCATTCCAATTGACATATTAAAATATATAAATAAAAACAACAGCAGTATATAAAAGAAATTCATCAAAGATACCAGGATTAAATTTTGTATTTACGTATACCGGTGTTCAAAAGTCATACATCGATTGAGAAAAAACATAACAGGGTCACAAAACAAAATCGTAGAAGACACATAAACCATAATAGGAAAACAAAGGAACAAAATGAACGCCGAAGTGCAACAAAATCAAACGCCATTACACATAGAAGCATATAACATTTGTAAAATGCTACTGTTATCCTACCAACGCGCAGCTGTCCAATTAGCTCGTACTGTGTACTTTGTCTATGTTCTATTGTGTGTTTTTTTTTGTTAAACACTTATTTTTTTATTAAAGTGATTGTCCTTATATGACAATATTGTCTTAGCCGTATTTGGCCGTATTTGGCACAACTTTTTGGAATTTTGTATCCTCGATGCTCTTCAATTTTGTACTTGTTAGGCTTTATTAATATTTCGATGTGAACATCACTGATGAGTCTTATGTAGACGAAACGCCCGTCTGGCGTACTGAATTATAATCATGGTACTTTTGATAACTATATTGTCTGTTATACCCCTATTTTTGACATTTTTACCTATTATTTATGTTTGTTTTGTTCACGCATCGTTGTCAATATATTCATGCGACTTTCATACAAGTGAGAGGTTTAGTTGGCTATAAAACTAGGTTTAAGCTATCATTTTCTACGTACGCTATTGCTGTACCAAGTCAGGAATATGACAGTTGTTTTCCATTCGTTTAATGTGTTCGAAGTTTTGATTTGATTTTGCCATTTTAATAAGGACTTTCCGTTTGCAATTTCCTTGGAATTCGATATTTTTGTAATTTTACTTTTTGATACGTTATTGGTTTACTCCTGTAAAGGAAATTTCGTTATTTGCGGACATATTTTAAAAGTTTCGTGCACCGTGAATGTAGATACCATTTTCTGTGTCAGTCTTACTGCAAGATATGACGGTGTATAAATACTAGAGATAATTAGCAATGGTACAGATTCAAATAAATTAGACTCTAGTTCAAACGGAAGTTGTCTCTTTTTCTAATTTTGTTTTATCTAAAGAATCCCAGACTGTTGTAATTTACTCATATAATATTTTAATAAATTATCTTCTTAATATTTTTTCCAGCTTGAAAGTAAATTGAAGAAAGTTGAAGATGAACTGCATTCATATAAAAGCAATGGAGTAGATGGCTAAGTGTCAAATGTGTAGCTAAATGAACCGAACCAATTCAGGAATTATTTTATATCAAGGAAAAGACAATCATTATTGTGTTTATCTATTCTTGTCATTAAGGCATGCCGAGTGATATAAGAGAGTTTAAATTTTATTGATTGAATATCTCATTGTATCATCATTTCACAGAGTTTATGAAAAAACTTTTTGTTAATTATAGAAAAAATAAATCATGAAATATTTGTCTTACCTTTTGAAAATAAAAATCTTAAGACTTCAGTAAACTAAGATTTATGATACGAGACACCCTGTAAGAGATTTAAGGGCCGATGCCGGGAAGATATTAGTTACAGGCATCGTATTAGTATAACCTGATACCTCGTTTGATGCCAAATTAGTGAACAACCTGCAACAAATTGCAACACAAAGGTTTTCTCTGAAAAAAAAGTCTGTTACTATCCACGAACAGCGTACTAAAGTTACGTTATATGAATTGCTTCACCTTATTTGCAGAATTTTTTGTTGAAATTATACAAACCCTGTTCACTTTCAAGATTCTATTTCTTGCATTGCAGTGCTAGTGTAAAACATACAATTGGTATACCTACTTAATTGACTTAATATTAGCCCAACAATGTTAGATCTGTAAAAAGTGCTGGCGCATTTGATTTGTTCTTCTCTGTCTGGATTAAGCACATGCTATTGAGATATCGTGGCACCAAATCGCCTTGCACTATGCCCGACGCGTTAGACGACGAGATTACATAGGCTCGATTATATATATATATCCAAATCTCCTTGGTTATAAGCTTCTTTCTGTATACAGCTACTTTACGTATTGGTTCGGATAGAAAAGCTCAATTGCAAGATAAACAAAAGACTTTTCATTTGTTTAACTGTTATACTGTGTTTCAAGACAGGGTCGTAAATAGGGTTTTGGTAAACATCCAAAGCAGGCATTGAAGGGGTGTTTTTTAAGGTCACATTTGATCTTCTTAGGAGATAGTTGTATTGTATTTTAAGCTCATACGACATCAATTGGTGATTTGATGGTCTACATAAGACTCATGAGTGACGCTCATATCAAAATATTTATAAACCCAAACAAGTACAAAGTTAAAGAGCATTAAGGATCCAAAATTCCAAAACGTAGTGCCAAATACGGCTGAGGTAATCTGTGCCTTGGATAAGAAAATCCTTAGTTTCTCGAAAAATGCAAAGTTTTGTAAACAGGAAATTTATAAAAATGAACACATTATAGATATTCATGTCAACACTTAAATGTTAACTACTGGGCTGGTGATACCCTCAGGGACGAAACGTCCACCAGCCGTGGCATCGACCCAGTGGTGTAAATAGTTATCAAAGGTATCAGGATTATAATTTAGTACACCAGACTAAATTAAACGTGTATTTGCGACCATCAAATCACCATCAATTGATGCCATCGGAGCTTAAAATACAACATTGGCATCTTAATTCTAATGAAACTCACAGAAAACAAAGTTAAAACGTGTATGAATCTGATGTACAGTAGTTGTCGTGTGTTGATGTAATTTATACGTGTTTCTCGTGTCTCGTTTTTTTATTAATAGTTTATTTCAAACCAAAAGCAATACAGCTTATAGGTATATCATAAATATGTACATAAATATCATAACAGAACATTTTAAATACAATCGGAGGCAAGACTACATAGTATAATTCGTTCAGAAGAATGTCATGAAAATTTTATATCTGTGGCGTATTTCAGATATTTTCCTAAATTTGATAACTCTGATACATTCTTTGTTGACAATAATTGAACTAATTTAAAAACAGATGCATTTGTATAATAATACCTTTTTATATACATTTTTCTAATAATGTCATATTTTGGACATTTTAAAATAAAATGAAACTCATCCTCGATGTCACCCTGGTTACATAAGATACATAATCTTTCATTTCTTGCTTTTTTAATGAATCTACCATATTCAATATTTAATTTGTGTGAACACATTCTATACTTAGTTAAAAATCTAATACATTGTGGACTTAAATTTTTTGTCAAGTAAAACTGCAATTGAACATTATCCACAAGGTGTTTATAGATAGTACATTTTGATGATGAATCGAAAAACATATTTCTTTCTTGAATAAAATGGTCAATAAGTCTTTGTTTGAATAAAATAATGAATGCTTCTTCGCATACAACATTTTATATCTTTATATAGACTATACCGTAGGGTTTTCCGTTTGAATGGTTTTACACTTGTAATTTTGAGGCCCTTTATAGCTTGTTTTTCAGTGTGAGCCAAGGCTCCGTTTTGAAGGCCGTACCTTGACCTATAATGATTTACTTTTATAAATTGTTATTTGAATGAAGAGTTGTGTCACTGGCATTTATACCACATCTTTCTATACCTATATAAATCTGTCATAAGATCATAACGTCTATGCTTGCGCGTACGTTCCATAGCATCTATTGTCAATTAATGCCATGGACGTTAGTGAGTTATCCAATCAAAATGAACGTTACCAACGTTGTTGCATTATAATTGGTTTAAACATGCGTTTGAAGGAACTCCATCTCATATGAAATGAGAAAAGGTCGGCTAAGAGAGGTGCACAGTTGGTTCCCATACGAATGCTCAATTTTCCTAATTATATCCCGAAACAATGTGTAGTATGCGCACCATTTAAGGAAGAAAAGCATTATGGATTTTTCTGTTAGACAGGTTTCCAATTTGTTCTTGTTGTAGAGAATCAAAAAGGGGCAAACATTGAACTTTTTGATAAATTTTATTTAAGATAATGTGCAGATGCGTGGGCAATTTCCCGCTTATTGTATTGTACAGACTTCTTTTAAATGTAGGTGTTTATTACAGACAATGCAAGTTCTCATATATATTGATCATTGAAAATTCAATGAGGCCACGAAGGACTTATTGTTGATCAAGATCTTATTCTATATATGAAGGCAAGTTGGATTATGCAAGTTTTCGTGTATTGTTTATTTGTTGATCCTAGTAATAAGGACACACTATTATTGTTTGAAGCTTTAACAGCACGTGTTCGGTTTTTTATTTAAATATACAATAGCTTTTAACTGATGTTGAGTAATTGGAACACCAAGAAAGTAGTATACATTAAAATAAAACTTTCATTATTGAAGGCCGTACGGTGACCTATAAATGTTAATGTCTGTGTCATTTTGGTCTCTTGTGGACCGTTGTCTTATTGGCAATCATACCACACCTTCTTTTGTTATAATTAGTACATAATAGATGATTTTAGCTTCCCATTTATGTTAAACCCAAGGATTCCAAATGTTGAAGTTGAAATCATCACTTCGTGTTCCTTATGTCGTATCTATTTTCCCGTTCCCTTTTCACGAATGTGCATGGCATACCGAATAAGACGATTTATCGTCTTTATAATAACATGAGCAACGCGACGGTTCCCACATGTAGAGCAGGATCTGCATACCCTTTCGGAGCACCTGAGATTAGTTTTGTGTGGGGTATGAATTGCGGTTGTACCCTTATTTGTGAAATTTATACCTTTTATGTCTGTTTGTTTTCTTCACACATCCGTGTCAATGAAATAAAGTTTGATGCGACTGTCATACACGTGAGAGGTTTCACTAGCTTTAAATAGTTATCAAAAGTACCAGGATTATAATTTTATACGCCAGACGCGCGTTTCGTCTACATAAGACTCATCAGTGACGCTCAGATCAAAATAGTTAAAAAGCCAAATAAATACAAAGTTGAAGAGCATTGAGGATCCAAAATTCCAAAAGGTTGTGCCAAATACGGCTAAGGTAATCTACTCCTGGGGTAAGAAAATCCTTAGTTTTTCGAAAAATTCAAAGTTTTGTAAACAGAAAATTTATAAAAATGACCATATATATGATATTCATGTCAACACAGAAGTGCTGACTACTGGGCTGATGATACCCTCGGGGACGAAACGTCCACCAGCAGTGACATCGACCCAGTGGTGTAAATAGTTATCAAAAGTACGAGGATTATAATATTATACGCCAGACGCGCGTTTCGTCTACATAAGACTCATCAGTGACGCTCAGATCAAAATAGTTAAAAAGCCAAATAAATACAAAGTTGAAGAGCATTGAGGATCCAAAATTCCAAAAGGTTGTGCCAAATACGGCTAAGGTAATCTACTCCTGGGGTGAGAAAATCCTTAGTTTTTCGAAAAATTCAAAGTTTTGTAAACAGAAAATTTATAAAAATGACCATATATATGATATTCATGTCAACACAGAAGTGCTGACTACTGGGCTGGTGATACCCTCGGGGACGAAACGTCCACCAGCTGTGGCATCGACCCAGTGGTGTAAATAGTTATCAAAAGTACCAGGATTATAATTTTATACGCCAGACGCGCGTTTCGTCTACATAAGACTCATCAGTGACGCTCAGATCAAAATAGTTAAAACAAGGTTTAATCCACATTTTCGACATAAGCAGTTTGTTCCAAGTCAGGAATATGACAGTTGTTATCAGTTCGTTTGATGTGTTTGTGCTCTTGATTTTACCATTTGATTAGGGACTTTTCGTTTTCGTAGTGATTTTTCCTCCGAGTTCAGTGTGCTTTTTTTCCACTTTTCACATATAAACCAAAAGAGAAGCCACTAAGATGAAATTACAAGAAATCAAAGAAAACAGTGCATCAGCATGTCCGAAGACACAAAGACGAATAAACAATCTATTATATACAAAGACAAAACCCTTGTAACAACGCTTTGAGTGATCGTAGAATACCTGTTGCAAGGTTAAATTTCTGTCTATTTCAAATATGCCCTCATTTTACCGTGGCAGTCCAAATTGTCTTCATCCCGCACTGACTCTATTACAGGACCTACCTATTGATTTATTGTTAAATTATTCTCGTCCTGATCATGAAATATGAAATATAATGTAGCATATTAATTGTTAGTCGTTATGGTTTTCGATAACGACACAAATATTGAGACTCAATTTCTCGAGAGTAGAACTCGCGTTTACCTTTGTTATAGCTTGTTAATTTGATATGCATTACTCCTTCCAATTGACATATTAAAATATATAAATAAAAACAACAGCAGTATATAAAATAAATTCATCAAAGATACCAGGATTAAATTTTGTATTTACGTATACCGGTGTTCAAAAGTCATACATCGATTGAGAAAAACATAACAGGGTCACAAAACAAAATCGTAGAAGACACATAAACCATAATAGGAAAACAAAGGAACAAAATGAACGCCGAAGTGCAACAAAATCAAACGCCATTACACATAGAAGCATATAACATTTGTAAAATGCTACTGTTATCCTACCAACGCGCAGCTGTCCAATTAGCTCGTACTGTGTACTTTGTCTATGTTCTATTGTGTGTTTTTTTGTTAAACACTTATTTTTTTTTAAGTGATTGTCCTTATATGACAATATTGTCTTAGCCGTATTTGGCCGTATTTGGCACAACTTTTTGGAATTTTGTATCATCGATGCTCTTCAATTTTGTACTTGTTAGGCTTTATTAATATTTCGATGTGAACATCACTGATGAGTCTTATGTAGACGAAACGCCCGTCTGGCGTACTGAATTATAATCCTGGTACTTTTAATTAACTATATTGTCTGTTATACCCCTATTTTTTACATTTTTACCTATTATTTATGTTTGTTTTGTTCACGCATCGTTGTCAATATAGTCATGCGACTTTCATACAAGTGAGAGGTTTAGTTGGCTATAAAACTAGGTTTAAGCCATCATTTTCTACGTACGCTATTGCTGTACCAAGTCAGGAATATGACAGTTGTTTTCCATTTGTTTAATGTGTTCGAAGTTTTGATTTGATTTTGCCATTTTAATAAGGACTTTCCGTTTGCAATTTCCTTGGAATTCGATATTTTTGTAATTTTACTTTTTGATACGTTATTGGTTTACTCCTGTAAAGGAAATTTCGTTATTTGCGGACATATTTTAAAAGTTTCGTGCACCGTGAATGTAGATACCATTTTCTGTGTCAGTCTTACTGCAAGATATGACGGTGTATAAATACTAGAGATAATTAGCAATGGTACAGATTCAAATAAATTAGACTCTAGTTCAAACGGAAGTTGTCTCTTTTTCTAATTTTTTTTTTATCTAAAGAATCCCAAACTGTTGTAATTTACTCATATAATATTTTAATAAATTATCTTCTTAATATTTTTTCCAGCTTGAAAGTAAATTGAAGAAAGTTGAAGATGAACTGCATTCATATAAAAGCAATGGAGTAGATGGCTAAGTGTCAAATGTGTAGCTAAATGAACCGAACCAATTCAGGAATTATTTTATATCAAGGAAAAGACAATCATTATTGTGTTTATCTATTCTTGTCATTAAGGCATGCCGAGTGATATAAGAGAGTTTAAATTTTATTGATCGAATATCTCATTGTATCATCATTTCACAGAGTTTATGAAAAAACCTTTTGTTAATTATAGAAAAAATAAATCATGAAATATTTGTCTTACCTTTTGAAAATAAAAATCTTAAGACTTCAGTAAACTAAGATTTATGATACGAGACACCCTGTAAGAGATTTAAGGGCCGATGCCGGGAAGATATTAGTTACAGGCATCGTATTAGTATAACCTGATACTTCGTTTGATGCCAAATTAGTGAACAACCTGCAACAAATTGCAACACAAAGGTTTTCTCTGAAAAAAAAGTCTGTTACTATCCACGAACAGCGTACTAAAGTTACGTTATATGAATTGCTTCACCTTATTTGCAGAATTTTTTGTTGAAATTATACAAACCCTGTTCACTTTCAAGATTCTATTTCTTGCATTGCAGTGCTAGTGTAAAACATACAATTGGTATACCTACTTAATTGACTTAATATTAGCCCAACAATGTTAGATCTGTAAAAAGTGCTGGCGCATTTGATTTGTTCTTCTCTGTCTGGATTAAGCACATGCTATTGAGATATCGTGGCACCAAATCGCCTTGCACTATGCCCGACGCGTTAGACGACGAGATTACATAGGCTCGATTATATATATATATCCAAATCTCCTTGGTTATAAGCTTCTTTCTGTATACAGCTACTTTACGTATTGGTTCGGATAGAAAAGCTCAATTGCAAGATAAACAAAAGACTTTTCATTTGTTTAACTGTTATACTGTGTTTCAAGACAGGGTCGTAAATAGGGTTTTGGTAAACATCCAAAGCAGGCATTGAAGGGGTGTTTTTTAAGGTCACATTTGATCTTCTTAGGAGATAGTTGTATTGTATTTTAAGCTCATACGACATCAATTGGTGATTTGATGGTCTACATAAGACTCATGAGTGACGCTCATATCAAAATATTTATAAACCCAAACAAGTACAAAGTTAAAGAGCATTAAGGATCCAAAATTCCAAAACGTAGTGCCAAATACGGCTGAGGTAATCTGTGCCTTGGATAAGAAAATCCTTAGTTTCTCGAAAAATGCAAAGTTTTGTAAACAGGAAATTTATAAAAATGAACACATTATAGATATTCATGTCAACACTTAAATGTTAACTACTGGGCTGGTGATACCCTCAGGGACGAAACGTCCACCAGCCGTGGCATCGACCCAGTGGTGTAAATAGTTATCAAAGGTATCAGGATTATAATTTAGTACACCAGACTAAATTAAACGTGTATTTGCGACCATCAAATCACCATCAATTGATGCCATCGGAGCTTAAAATACAACATTGGCATCTTAATTCTAATGAAACTCACAGAAAACAAAGTTAAAACGTGTATGAATCTGATGTACAGTAGTTGTCGTGTGTTGATGTAATTTATACGTGTTTCTCGTGTCTCGTTTTTTTATTAATAGTTTATTTCAAACCAAAAGCAATACAGCTTATAGGTATATCATAAATATGTACATAAATATCATAACAGAACATTTTAAATACAATCGGAGGCAAGACTACATAGTATAATTCGTTCAGAAGAATGTCATGAAAATTTTATATCTGTGGCGTATTTCAGATATTTTCCTAAATTTGATAACTCTGATACATTCTTTGTTGACAATAATTGAACTAATTTAAAAACAGATGCATTTGTATAATAATACCTTTTTATATACATTTTTCTAATAATGTCATATTTTGGACATTTTAAAATAAAATGAAACTCATCCTCGATGTCACCCTGGTTACATAAGATACATAATCTTTCATTTCTTGCTTTTTTAATGAATCTACCATATTCAATATTTAATTTGTGTGAACACATTCTATACTTAGTTAAAAATCTAATACATTGTGGACTTAAATTTTTTGTCAAGTAAAACTGCAATTGAACATTATCCACAAGGTGTTTATAGATAGTACATTTTGATGATGAATCGAAAAACATATTTCTTTCTTGAATAAAATGGTCAATAAGTCTTTGTTTGAATAAAATAATGAATGCTTCTTCGCATACAACATTCTATATCTTTATATAGACTATACCGTAGGGTTTTCCGTTTGAATGGTTTTACACTTGTAATTTTGAGGCCCTTTATAGCTTGTTTTTCAGTGTGAGCCAAGGCTCCGTTTTGAAGGCCGTACCTTGACCTATAATGATTTACTTTTATAAATTGTTATTTGAATGAAGAGTTGTGTCACTGGCATTTATACCACATCTTTCTATACCTATATAAAATCTGTCATAAGATCATAACGTCTATGCTTGCGCGTACGTTCCATAGCATCTATTGTCAATTAATGCCATGGACGTTAGTGAGTTATCCAATCAAAATGAACGTTACCAACGTTGTTGCATTATAATTGGTTTAAACATGCGTTTGAAGGAACTCCATCTCATATGAAATGAGAAAAGGTCGGCTAAGAGAGGTGCACAGTTGGTTCCCATACGAATGCTCAATTTTCCTAATTATATCCCGAAACAATGTGTAGTATGCGCACCATTTAAGGAAGAAAAGCATTATGGATTTTTCTGTTAGACAGGTTTCCAATTTGTTCTTGTTGTAGAGAATCAAAAAGGGGCAAACATTGAACTTTTTGATAAATTTTATTTAAGATAATGTGCAGATGCGTGGGCAATTTCCCGCTTATTGTATTGTACAGACTTCTTTTAAATGTAGGTGTTTATTACAGACAATGCAAGTTCTCATATATATTGATCATTGAAAATTCAATGAGGCCACGAAGGACTTATTGTTGATCAAGATCTTATTCTATATATGAAGGCAAGTTGGATTATGCAAGTTTTCGTGTATTGTTTATTTGTTGATCCTAGTAATAAGGACACACTATTATTGTTTGAAGCTTTAACAGCACGTGTTCGGTTTTTTTATTTAAATATACAATAGCTTTTAACTGATGTGAGTAATTGGAACACCAAGAAAGTAGTATACATTAAAATAAAACTTTCATTATTGAAGGCCGTACGGTGACCTATAAATGTTAATGTCTGTGTCATTTTGGTCTCTTGTGGACCGTTGTCTTATTGGCAATCATACCACACCTTCTTTTGTTATAATTAGTACATAATAGATGATTTTAGCTTCCCATTTATGTTAAACCCAAGGATTCCAAATGTTGAAGTTGAAATCATCACTTCGTGTTCCTTATGTCGTATCTATTTTCCCGTTCCCTTTTCACGAATGTGCATGGCATACCGAATAAGACGATTTATCGTCTTTATAATAACATGAGCAACGCGACGGTTCCCACATGTAGAGCAGGATCTGCATACCCTTTCGGAGCACCTGAGATTAGTTTTGTGTGGGGTATGAATTGCGGTTGTACCCTTATTTGTGAAATTTATACCTTTTATGTCTGTTTGTTTTCTTCACACATCCGTGTCAATGAAATAAAGTTTGATGCGACTGTCATACACGTGAGAGGTTTCACTAGCTTTAAATAGTTACCAGGATTATAATTTTATACGCCAGACGCGCGTTTCGTCTACATAAGACTCATCAGTGACGCTCAGATCAAAATAGTTAAAAAGCCAAATAAATACAAAGTTGAAGAGCATTGAGGATCCAAAATTCCACAAGGTTGTGCCAAATACGGCTAAGGTAATCTACTCCTGGGGTAAGAAAATCCTTAGTCTTTCGAAAAATTCAAAGTTTTGTAAACAGAAAATTTATAAAAATGACCATATATATGATATTCATGTCAACACAGAAGTGCTGACTACTGGGCTGATGATACCCTCGGGGACGAAACGTCCACCAGCAGTGACATCGACCCAGTGGTGTAAATAGTTATCAAAAGTACCAGGATTATAATATTATACGCCAGACGCGCGTTTCGTCTACATAAGACTCATCAGTGACGCTCAGATCAAAATAGTTAAAAAGCCAAATAAATACAAAGTTGAAGAGCATTGAGGATCCAAAATTCCAAAAGGTTGTGCCAAATACGGCTAAGGTAATCTACTCCTGGGGTGAGAAAATCCTTAGTTTTTCGAAAAATTCAAAGTTTTGTAAACAGAAAATTTATAAAAATGACCATATGGGCATCGACCCAGTGGTGTAAATAGTTATCAAAAGTACCAGGATTATAATTTTATACGCCAGACGCGCGTTTCGTCTACATAAGACTCATCAGTGACGCTCAGATCAAAATAGTTAAAACAAGGTTTAATCCACATTTTCGACATAAGCAGTTTGTTCCAAGTCAGGAATATGACAGTTGTTATCAGTTCGTTTGATGTGTTTGTGCTCTTGATTTTACCATTTGATTAGGGACTTTTCGTTTTCGTAGTGATTTTTCCTCCGAGTTCAGTGTGCTTTTTTTCCACTTTTCACATATAAACCAAAAGAGAAGCCACTAAGATGAAATTACAAGAAATCAAAGAAAACAGTGCATCAGCATGTCCGAAGACACAAAGACGAATAAACAATCTATTATATACAAAGACAAAACCCTTGTAACAACGCTTTGAGTGATCGTAGAATACCTGTTGCAAGGTTAAATTTCTGTCTATTTCAAATATGCCCTCATTTTACCGTGGCAGTCCAAATTGTCTTCATCCCGCACTGACTCTATTACAGGACCTACCTATTGATTTATTGTTAAATTATTCTCGTCCTGATCATGAAATATGAAATATTTATTTGCCACTAGACGTTAAGCAACCAATAATATGATCGAATATAAATCTATATATCTTCACAGTTCAACTGCAGAGGGCGACCATAAAGCTTATTCTAATTTCAATAAAAACAATTAAAAAAATATACGAAAAGAAAAAAGTCCTCATAAAAGTTAAGCGAGATTACTTCGTACTTAGTGTATACTGAGTAACAATTTGAGCAATATCTATTCTACATTGTATATCTAAAAACAACTTTACCTTTAAAAATGAAAATAAATCATACGGTGCATTCCGTACTCGTCAAACGCATTCATCGCAAATTCTTTTCAGACCCTTTTAAAATTTGAAATTTAAATATATATTGCTCTCTTCTTTTACTCAAATTGAATGTGTTGTCTGCAGTCATTTCTCATATTATGTGGAATCCATCTAGTTACCCTTCAACGGAAAAGCTGAAGTAACTGTTGAGCAGAATTTATTTTTTCATAATAAATAATACAATTTACATGTCAAATATATAATACATCATATAATCTGATTAATACCAGCGCATTCGTTATTTTGATATTTTTGCTCTTAATGTACAGATATAATTTTGAAAAATCATAATCTATATGAAATTAAATCGGTTCATTAAAGCAAACGAAAAAGCAACGAAAACTATATATTTTGTCTATATGCTCTTTTTTTCTCAGTGCACATTTACTTCCAAGCAACTACAGTCATTCAACTTTTCAATTCTTGGCCCCTAATCAGTAAATAAAATCAAAATCAAATATTGTCTATCACAGAAGACTGTTTTCATTTGATTGTTTATGATTCTGGCTCCTTCATTGATTCTGTTTTTTGCACGCCTTCAGTCGTTGTGGCGGATGCGGCTTGCTCAGAACCAGATGCATTTACGGCTTCTGGTTTATCTTGTGGTTCAGTATCTGGTGCACTTTCCGATGCAGCTGCGTCTGGTGATGGTTCATTTGGTTTTTCGGTGTTTTGTGCTTGCGTTTCCTCTGGAGAGGGTTCTGCTGATGGAGCAGTTTGTTCGTTTGTGGGTGCATCATTTTGTTCAGTTTCTGGTGTGGATGGTTTCTCTGTATCTGGTGCACTATCTGCCGGTTCTGCTTCTTTCGTAGGTGCAGGTTCAGTTTCTGTTGCTGATGGTTTATCTGTATCTGGGGCGCTATCTGCCGGTTCTGCTTCTTTCGTAGGTTCAGGTTCAGTTTCTGTTGTGGATGGTTTCTCTGTATCTGGGGCACTATCTGCCGGTTCTGATTCTTTCGGAGGTTCAGATATAGTATCTGTCTGAACATTTTCTTTTGATGCAGGTTCTGCCTGAGTAATTTGTTCGGTTTGTCCTGAAGATTCGGAATCTGCATTTGCTGTTTGTCCTGATTCAGTTCCGGCTATAGTAGTCTGTTGTGATTCAGTTTCGGCTACAGTAGTTTGTTCTGATTCAGTTTCGGCTACAGTAGTTTGTCCTGATTTAGTTCCGGCTACAGTAGTCTGTTGTGATTCAGCTTCTTTTAATTCAGTTTGCTCAGGGCTAGTGTATAAATTATCATTTTGTTCTGATTCAGGCTCAGCTGAAGCAGTTTGTTCTGGTATACTGACAGCTGGAGCGGAATCGGTTTCTTTTATCTCTTCTGTTTTTTGTTCGGCAGCAACTAGTTCAGGATTTGTTTCTACCTCAGTCGTTGATACAGTGTCTGCTGTAGTAGCCTGTTCTGGTTCAGGTTCGTTCGAACTTTCTTCTTTCGTTTCTGTGACAGTCTGGTCAGCCTCTGGCTGTTCTTGTTTCGATTCAACTTGTTCAGACTCTGGTTGTGTTTCTTGTTCGGATTGTGTTCCTGGTTCTACGGTCGTAATCTGCGGTTCAGAAGGTTGTGTTTCCGACACGGCGGATGCTGCTGTTGTTTCAGATTCTTCTGAAACAGCTGTAGGCGGTTGCTCTTCTGGTGTTTCAGATTTTTGTGTTTGTTCAATTTTTTCAACTTGTTCTGTGCTTTGTTCAGCTGATCCATTGTCCTGTTCGGTTGTTGTATTCTCTGATTGAGCTGTTTCTGTTTCTGTCTGACCACTTTGTTCCGCTTCTGTGATCGACTCTTCAGTTTTTTCAACAGCTGCCGCACTTTCTGTTATGTTCTCTGATACCTGTTTATCAGATTGTTCCGCTTCAATCGCTCCAGATGGTGCCGATTCAGCTTCTACTGATTTGTCAACGACAGGTTGTTCTGGTTCAGATGCAGCTGTTGGACTCTGAACGATTGGTTCATCTTGGGCAGCATCTTTTGATTCTGAAGTCTCATTTTCAGTCAGCGGCTGGTCAGATTTTGTTTCATCAGTTGTTGTTTCCTGAGGCTGTTCAGTGACAGTTTCTGTTTTATCAGACTCTGGTTCAGTTGATGTGATTTCTTGAGTTGCTCCTACCACCTCTTGCTCAACTCCTGTCGTTGTTTCTTCTGTTTTAGGTAGTTCCGATGGTGGTTGATCAGCCTGTGGTTCAGCGGATGTCGTTTCTTCCGGTTGTTCTGTGATTGGTGTTGCGTGTTCTTCAGCAGTTTCAGGTTCTGCTTTCTTACCTTCTGAAGACTCTAATGTCTTTTGTTCATCTTCTTTTGTCTCAGGGTTCTGTTCGGGCTCTGTTTGTGCGAGTTGAACTGATTCTGGTTCTGCTGGTTTATCAGTCTGTTCAGCTGTAGCAGCCTCTACAGTATCTTGCGGTATTTGTTCTGAAGATGGTTCGGTAGTTCCAGATTCTGCTTGAGGAGCTTCTACAACAGTATCCACTGCTTCTTGTTTTACTTCTTGTACAGCTTCTTCTTTTGTATCATCTTCTTTCTCGTGAGATTCGTCTGCAGACATTTCTATTGTAGGCACTTCCTCTGGTGTGCTTTTCACCGTCGTCTGTTCTGTAGACTCTGCTGCTACTTCGGGGGCGCTTGATGGTATCTCCATTGGAGTGTCTGGCCGTTGGGCTGCGTCTAATGACTTTGAAACGGCTTCGGTTACAGCTGCAGGTGTATCGCGTCCTGAATCACCTTCCAATGTTGGAATGACAGTTGGTGTGTTCAATACTTCTACGTCCGCCATGTCTGTCTTTTGAATGGCGTCTGCCGATTTTCCACCTTCTGTTTCTACTAGCTCTTTTTCGGCGACTGGAATGCTTGGCTCACTTTGGTGTTTTTGATCCACTGGAAGTTGTTCTGTGAATTCTTTGGTTTCAGAGGCAGTGGCAACAGCTTGTTCTGTGGATTCTTTGGTTTCAGCTGCGTTTGCGGCAGTTTGTTCTTCCTGTTCCTGGGCTGCTTTCTTGGCACCTGAAAATAAAAATATAAAAAAAAATAAACACTCAACTAATGTATTATTCTTTCAACACTCTTAAATGCTGTATCGTGTGTCTAGTTATGACATATATACTAGTAATAAATGTGTTACTGTAACACCTTCTGTTTAAAACTTCAGTTTCCTGCTATTTTCCACCAAAACAAAATAAGTTTCAAAAACAGAAGTCTGATAAAACAAATTTGAAAATAAGCCGAACAATAAGTCACAATTATATCTGTACTAATTTATGTTTTTCTTTGTCTAATATATTCTCCTATTTATTTGTATTGTAGTCCTGTAATATTATGTTGTCATCTCAATGTTATATTTAACTTTGCCATTAAAGTGCGAGGTTTGACATGCCACAAAACCAGGTTCAACCCACCACTTTTATTCCCCTTTAAAAGTGTCCTGTACCAAGTCAGGAAGATGGCCATTGTTATATTATTGTTCGTTATGTGTGTGTTGCATTTTAACGTTGAGTCGTTTGTGTTTTCTCTTATTTTTGAGATATTGAGATAAGACGTGGCACGGTACTTGTCTATCCCAAATTCATGTATTTGGTTTTCATGTTATATTTGTTATTCTCGTGGTGTTTTGTCTGATGCTTGGTACGTTTCTGTGTGTGTTACGTTTCGGTGTTATGTCGTTGTTCTCCTCTTATATTAAATGCGTTTCCCTCGGTTTTAGTTTGTTACCCCGATTTTGTTTTTTGTCCATGAATTTATGAGTTTTGAACAGCGGTATACTACTGTTGCCTTTATTTATGCTTCGTTCACACGGACATTTAATTCGAATTGAATTCGAATCGAATGCGAATCGAATTCGCTTATCGCGTTCACACACTCTTCTTTTTTGATTCGAATTGATTCGAATTAACTAATTCGAATTAGTTAATTCGCATTAGAAATACGCTTTTGTTAATACGAATCAAAAGTTAACGTCGTTTTGACAGTAAAGCGAATTGATGCGCATTGTAATTTCGAACAAGAATTGACGTTAAGACATAAAACGTTTCGAATTCGAATTAATCTAATTCGAATTAGTTAATGCGAATCAAATTCGAATTACGTGTGAACTCAGCATATGACAGACTAACTATTTTAACCCACGAGTTGAGACTGTATTTGTTTGACATGGTTAGATCGAGTGAAGATTTTCCGGGTTCAATTTTTTTTTAATTATGATTTTGGAATTTGATTGTGCTAAGGTGTTCATCTTATAACATTATGTCTGAAATAACAATGTCCCATATCAATCAATTCAAAATTTCACAAAACTGTGAGCATAAATGATCATCAAGGTATCTTTGATAGTGGGTATATGAAGACGGGCATACTGTTTCATGTTAAGGACAATTTTTATCCTCTAGCATATTGTGTAAGATCTGGCTTTTTTTTATCATAGGAAGCAAGTTGATAATTTATAGCTTAAAGAGGTCCGAAGATAGCTTGTTGATAATGTATAGCTAAAGAGGTCTGAAGATAGCTTGTAGACGACAGCATTTGTACTAAGATGTGTTAATTCTCACAAATTATATGATGAATTGAGAAAAAAGAAACAAAATTCGAAAATTAATGTCACAAAGAAATACAATTTTGGAGACAGAAAAGACGGCCTGTGTAAGTGGCTTGGTTTTGTTACAAAAAAGATAAACAGAAAACGAGACTAATAAGATTATGAGCCACAGAAACAAGGTAGCCTGGAAATCCATGAGGTAACAATATTACCCAACAGAAAATGTCTTTGTTATTAACTAATTGATAAAGTGACTATCATCATAAAATATTTGAATAACTGGTTGATAAAGAAACATAAAACAGTTACTGTCACTTTTTTGGTGGATAAGGTTAACTTCGTTATTTCGAATAGTCTATTAACTTTACTGATTAAAAGTTATTTTGGTACCACACTTTTATATTCTTAAAAATTATCTGTAAAATTGTAAACTGTAATTCCTCAAATCCGTGTAAAGTATAAGTGGTAGACTTAAAGCCGTTTGTTTATCAAGAAAAACGTATTAAAATCTTGTTACAGTTTTTTTTAAAATAAAATTTTTATTCTCTGTTGCATACTTTTTTTTAAAGAGATCAGAATAATACACGTATAATTGTCACATACCATTGTTTTTCAGCGTGTTTTATACATATTCTAAGCGTGATACATTCCCTCAATGATATATTACTTTTCAACAACAGTTTTGAACACAGGATTACTCATTCTCGGTAGAAATTATCAAGATAAATGCATTGTCTTTGTGTAGATATATAAGGATTTTAAGTAATGGTTATCCAGGTTAAATTAAAGAGAAATCCTATCTAAATGATTGTTCCAATGAGAAACCAGTTATAATAGCATGCGTGAATAGGACGTCTCAAATTAATATATAAAAAAAAGATATGCGGTATGATTGTCAATGAGACCAAATGACACAGAAACTTAAACAACAGGTCACCGCAAACGACCTTCAACAATGAGCAAAGCTCATACCTCATAGTCAGCTATAAAAGGCCCCGAATGAAAAAATAACTATTTGTAAATCTTTATGAAGAATATTGTCTACAGGGAGAAGGAAGGTACCATTGAAACACTTGAAGGGTTAGATTTAAAAAAGGAGATCTTATTTTCTTCAGTCTTCCTAATAATAGCACTTTCATTATTATTCTAATCTAGATGAAGCGAAAACTCTCAAGCTCAAAAACTAGGTCAAAAGCATGTCTCCATTACGAATTCAAAACAAGGTCAATTTGACTTTATGAAACAAAGTCATGTAATTCGACTTTATTGTCTGCGTTCAAGGCATTAATCCTTCATGTTACAGGTTTAATATCTTTATTTATGTATTGGTGTGAACTTCAGATGTGTTAGTCTCGTAATTAAATTATTTTGTTTTATTTGATGTTTATAACAGGTTTTTAGGTTCGATGTTTAACTTTTGTCATTACAAGGGGTTAAGGTAAACATCATATGGTAAATCAATCAATTCTTATTACATAAGATACAAGTTTATTGCAGGTTTATAAAACTTTTCTTATGTGAAGGCAATAAATTAACTGTCTAAATATCGTATTTTTAGATACAGAGATATTTTGACGCATACACACTATTAAAGAAACGTACATTATAATCAGTAGATCATCTACAGATGAATCATATCAAGGTGCAAAAACATTAGTAATTTTCTGCTACATATGTTCTCTTATCATTGTAGCATTTTGTTTCAATGATGTTATTGTGTGTTAGAGGATACAGACACAATCCAGCAACGTATTATATTGTTCCACCGATCGAAGGTTTTGAAAAATATGTATGAACTATTGAAAATTTAGTAATTAATCACCGGAGAAAAACTTATGCCAAAAAATAATAATAACAACAACAACAACAACAACAACAAAACACTTAAAGATACCAGGTTTATAATTTTGTATACTAGACGCACTTTTCGCTTACAAAAAAACCCTCATCAGGTACGATAGAGTAAAGAAGTTAACCGGCTTTATAAAGTAAGGAGTTGAAGAGCACCGAAGTCAACAATTTCCAATTGTTCACCAAAAACGGCTTGTGTCTACATAATCAAAATAAATCGGCCCTCTCATCTTTTTTTTGTGTGTGACATGAAAAAACTGCTTGTCGCCGTTTGATGTTATCCTTGATGTTGTTAGTTTGCAACACATGACAAAAAAAATCCAAAAAACAAAAACCATTGAGGACATCTCAAACAAACTTGTCAACAATGTTACGTAACAGTCAATTCTTCAATAAAAGGTACAAAAGTACAAGACAATAACTGGTCGACTAACACAGTGTGTGATAGCACGTAAAAACTTGGCAACCAAACATGTCAGTCACTTCTATACCCAGACAGTACTTTCAATGAACAGACGGATTTATTCATTAACCAGCAAATATTGCGTAACACAAATAAATCAATACAAACCATTAATCTTTCCTACCCTGATTTTAGGTGCATATTAGATCATTATAAACTTTATACAAAATCGTTAACTGTTCCAGTTTTACTCAAGGTCTTAAGAAGAAAGTAGTTCATCATTGTAAACTTTTTGTTTTTGTCATTGACTAATTATAATATGATCATTGTTACAATCAAAAACGACCATGGAACATATTCACCCCCAGTGGCTGATCCAGAAATTTACATAAGTGGGGGCCCACTGACTGACCTAAGAGGGGGCCCGCTCCAGTCACACTTCAATGATTCCCTATATAAGCAACCACATTTTTTCCCAAAAAGGGTGGCCCCCCCACCCCTAAATCCGGCTCTGACCCCCTTTCCCTCATAATAAAAATTAAAACCCCACATACATATATAATAAGGAAACTAAGAAAAGTATCACCTTCTCAGTCCTATAGAAATGCATGTGCTTTGTATGTCTTTTTTCATGGGAGAGGGAATGATTTGATAGATTACTTTCTTGGTGAAATTCAGCGCGCATATTGTTTTTCTTCGATAAAGAATTGAGCGCATTTAATCACTATGGTGTATTTCCGTTTGTTTTCAAGTACCGAGTATACCATGTAGATATTTCAGAGATACTATCTTCTTATTTATCATTCTATTATATAGACTGCAAAATATTAAAACGTCATAGATAAGAAATCTTATAAGATATGCATCCTAGAACCGTCTTTGTGTATTAGTTAAAAAAAATCATGCAAATGAAAATTATACATATAGAAATAGGGAAGGTTGAGTCTATAATTAGCCTAAATGTCGGTTAGAACATGAAAAGAACTTTCCTTATGTCCTTGTTTTGTAAACGATGCCCACTCTTAAGCCGACTCTTAATAAAAGATTCGTTTTTACTATAATCAAGCTGTCTGTATTAAACAATTGCTTATGGTATTTGTTCAGGAAGTTTTATACGTGCATTTATTAAAAAAAGATAGATATTGAAGAAGAAAAAAACAAGGAAAGAAATGTATACCTCTTGAATTCACTCTTAACAATAGAAGTCTCCTATGCTCTTTATTTCCGTCTCTATTTGGTATATGATTTTAAAATAAGTTAATTCACAGAAAAAGAATTTGTGATAAAAAGTTTTATTTTATTGCACTAGTTATACTTTTGTTTTGCTGTTAATTTTAACAAAACTTAATGTCTTTCTCCATCGGACAAGCACTAAAATTGTCTAAATAAGGTTTGGAAACGTTTAAATATTCTGACAGGAATGCTATGAAGTTTGGTTCAATTCAAACATACATATGACTGTATGGGATCATCAGAGCTGGAAAACTTCCACGCCTGCAGACATGGTAGATATGATTGTAAAACAATAGTTTGCTATATGAAACTAAACTGAAGCACACAAGTAAACACACTGGAATTGTTCGCCTACTCTCCCTATTATGATTGTATTGTAAAGATTTTACTACAATTATCACATAAATCTAACATTATCAATGATCCATGTAAATGAGGTCATATTCAGATAAACCCATGTATTTACACCCAATTCAATTAAATACACCAAACAAAGTTAACATATTGCTTTTATGATCGGAGACACTGTCATAACCAAGTAAACATTACTTTGAACAATCAACAAAGAAAATGAGGTCAACGTCAGATAAACCCTGACAGACTGACATGTATCATGGTACCTTTGATAACTATATACACCGTATAATCATTAAGGGGGAGGGGCTGACATTTACACCCCACAATCATACAGTTTGCATGTTGATTGTGATATCTGAGAAACAGTCTTACCTAGGAAAAATTGACAATGATAATGAAACAAAGAAAAATTAATCCAAGGTCTGATGAACTCTGTCAAAGAGATACTTAACAATCGTCCCATAATTTTCCACCAACCTTTGTTGCCCTATAGCTTATAGAAGATCAGAAACCTTATATTAACCAATGAAGTACGAAGATTAAACAAGTTCAGATGACAATCGTTACATACACCAAATAAAGTTGACCTCTTGCTTATTTCTGACTTGACTACGAAACTTAAACCTTGACCCTTGAACCAAAAATGACAATTGACAAAATAATTGCAGGAAACTTTATACCATAAAGCAAATACACAATTCATGAAGCATGTAGGTCTTTTACCTAATGAAATATGAAGCTTTTTATAAATGGTTAATATAAAAAAGGAAGATGTGGTATGATTGCCAATGAGACAACTATCCACAAAAGACCAAAATGACACAGACATTAACGACAATAGGTCACCGTACGGCTTTCAACAATGAGCAAAGCCCATACCGCATAGTCAGCTATAAAAGCTACAAACGAGAAAACTAACAGCCTTATTTATATAAAAAAAAAAAGGACAAACAAATATGTAACACATAAACAAACGACAACCACTGAACTACAGGCTCCTGGTTTGGGACAGGCACATACATAAATAATGTGGTGGGGGGGGGGGGGGGGTAAGGGGAAACATGTAAGCGGGATTCCCCCTAACCTGGAACAGTGGTATTTATAACAGTACAACAAAAGAACGAACTATAAAAATCAGTTAAAAAGGGCTTTATTCATCATATGTACAAAAATACAAGTGGACGTGGGCGGGTACTTGTACATCCCGACAACGAGCAGACACTAGGAACAGATCTGAGAGTAC
This sequence comes from Mytilus trossulus, assembly GCF_036588685.1. NCBI lineage: Eukaryota > Metazoa > Mollusca > Bivalvia > Mytilida > Mytilidae > Mytilus > Mytilus trossulus. The sequence goes on from NC_086378.1 coordinate 6,165,316, forward strand.
TCGCAGTTATCTGACAGCTAAAATTCAAAGCTAACACTGCCGTCGGATTAGAATTCATTTATTATTTCTGCGACTGTAACTTGCAAAATGGGTTACTATTTTTCCACATTTCATGAGGCAATTCTTATGAAAGTCGCTCTATCTTTACGAAAATGTTATGATATTTTCTATCAGATGAGATACACAAAATCTCCTATATAGGATAGAGATTTACACATCCATAAAATAGTAATGAACCGTTGATGTTATTGAAACAAACGGGAAGTCAGTGTCCGATGGATGCATCTCAAGGTATAACATGCTCATGCACACGAAGGTTGTTCCAAAATTTCAGAAACCCTTGATTTGTAGATCCTGAGAATGCGGTGAAAATGTCATATACGACCAACATGTGAGACATTAGTTAAAAAGGAAGTTGCATCGCATCACACATGTTCAAAACGTAGCATGTTCCCAGGAAGCATGATACCGGCTGATTTTAGAAAGCTCTTATTTGTTATTCCTGCGAAAAACACAGAAGCACTATTGTAATTGGAAAAATGTTTCATTCTAACTATCATCGTATGCCATTCCCTCTTTTGAAACCATTTATATACAAATAATGAAAATTATTGTAAAAAAAATATTTCTGTATGTAACCCTTCTATCCCTTACCGCTACCCCCAAACAATGAAGGAGAAAAAACAACGCTAGGGATCAAATAGAAATAACCAGTTAAATGTTAAACATAGATAATATATTAATGCCATTTCATTTTTGTAATAACCGGAGATAATTTTGTAACGTTACAAAACGGAAATGCATGTAAAAGTAGAATATCATATTACTGATGAAATCAATTCTATCAGAAGGAACAAATCGACTCAGGTTTTAGATGTAAAAATTGCACAACCAATTGAAGAAAAATATAATATATATACTTATAGATATATTATACTTATAAAAAATATCTCAGAGTTTGTGCCAATTTTATCAAGCGTTAAAAAGGCCTATTTATTTACCTGTTATTTGACGAAAGTGGACAACATCCAAGATCCAACCAAACACCAAACGAAACTGTGAAACAATGAATGTAAATATCACTTGGACAACCATTACATACAAACATGTATAGATACAGGTATCTACTGAGGTAACACTCCGATACAAGTATTTTTGCAGGACTCAAGGTCAACAGAGAAGTCTGGATAAGCAAATTACGTCAATCTCGTATATATGCCAAGAATATAAACCGATATTATTGATGAACATATTATTTTCACTAAAATCAAATTGTCGACCAACTCAATCCAAAATTTCTTTGGCCAAAAAAATAACTGAATATTGTCCACTGACAAAGTTGCATAAATGTGTACTACCTGACTATTGCAGATCTGTATACAAAAACTACGCTTACGTAAGAAACTGGTCAGTTTAAACATTAATTTAATTTAAACAAAACTATTAAAAGAATATAAACACGTAAATGGCGATAAACTATTATTTAAAAAGAAAGGAAAAAGACAAAGTTTTTAAAATTTTCATATATCTTACCTCAGATAAAATTTTGAGAATCTACTGAAAAATCGACTTTCTTTGTTGGCTATAAGTCTAATAACACTCCCAGTTTCAAACTCTTCCGCTTATTTATATGCATGTGAATTCAGACTACTGAGTCGATTACCCCTGACCCAGCTAGTCTCGTGTAGAGTACTACAGCTTTTTTTGTACAGTACTTAGCTTAATAAAAAATAATACTTTGTTATCAGTATCTTTGAAAAAATCTCGAGGTTTTATCTTTTTGAAGAGCATAAGATCTTAGATAAATGTAACTGACGAAGCTGGATAATACTGAAAACCCCGGGAAAAATTATCTCCCTTTGACAATCTGACCGACTTATTTTATGAATGGAAATGAACGACAGTGACGTCACATTACCTTTATCTTACCTGTCCTTGAAAAATATATATTTTATTAGTGAACAGAAACATACATATCAATATCGGTGACCAGGACATATGTATGTTACTATTGAACTTTTATGATTTATTATATGTGTACACATAAATCGTTGGTGCAAAAATATACCAACAGTTGACGAAGTTCATGATGGGGTCCTTCAGTTCTATTTATTTGTCTTTTTATTAAATAAGGAGCCAATATTCCCTATTCTTTTTTCACTTTGTCCATTATTTTATATTCTTTTGTTTGTCTATTTTTCTCTAACCCCCTTTTAATCTGCACTTTATCCCCATTATATTCTCTATTCTCTAAACCTTTTAAACTAATTAGGCTTGGAAAACTTTCATGAAACCCTTTTACAATTTTCATCAAACTGATTTTTTTGAGTCGAAATAGATACAAATGAAATATTATTTCAAAGCGACATAATTGCTTTTCGTTATACTTTATAGGCAAATCCGCTGAGAAAAAAATAAGAATGGAAATGGGGAATGTGTAAAAAAAAACAGTCTGGGTTCGGAATTCTCCACATTTTTCTAACTGACGATAGTTAACTCTATGTGGGGTTTAATGTGTTTTCTCATGAGGCCTGGCCAGATATGTATTGTATTCCTTTTTTGTGGATAGAATTCCAAAAAGAGAACATTAAATCATTAAAGTTCTACAGTTTGAAAATAACATGTACAAATTAAAGTATACCGAAATATATTTTCTGGATGAAAACAATTAAAATACAAAACAAAGGTATTGTCTATTGTTCTTTGTACCTTATCATTGAAGTTCAAAATTGAAATATTCAACTAAAATCGACTTTTCAATTGGTTAACCAAACTCACAGTTCTAGTATATAGAATTTGACTTTTGTTAAATACATTCATTGTATTAAGCAAGAGTTAGCAATAGTTAGTAACCGAAATACTTTGAAAAGTACAACATAAATAAGTGGAAGAACGACCCTCAAAAACTATATACTGTATTACTAATCGGAATTCGCATACTTCGTTCAAGTATATCATCATTACACGTGTTTTTCTAACAACATTAGTGTATGATGACTAAGTTCTAATGTGTTGAAGAAATTACAGACAGATAACAGACACAGAAAGAAAGAATTTCAAGAATTCAAAATGAGGCAACACGTGAAAGTGTAAGGATGAGATCAAGGATGGTACTAAATTCAATGACAAAAAAAACCTAAACAAGCAGAAACATAAAAACACTCCGATTTTGTTTTGAGGCTGTCTGTATTGTCTACATAATACATTGTATATGAATCCCATTAAATGATCTTATAGCATATAGACATAACACAATGGAGAACAGATGTTAACGATGATTGTCTATCTCAGGCATTAGTCATACAAACGTGCACTTAACAAAAACGGTCCCTAAAAACTTTGTGCACAAATTATATGGCACGTTAACCTGTGATCAATCGTAAGTCAATACGTACACATGTTAAGATAACATTTTAATCAAGTCAGTAAATAAAAAAGTGATCAAATAAACCTAATCCCCGTCTGACATGTAAGAAAACCAAGCCGGGCTAATTTCATTCATAAAAAATACTAATATCTTATAGATCGACATGTAAAGATCCTTTTGGAAAAGTATATGTCAACAGTATGATGAACGACCATGAGTACCCGATGATGAGGGTCTCGAGTGGTCGCTCCTTGATGTAAATCTTATGGTCATTGAAAGTACTGCATAATTTATTTAATATGATATTGACGTAAAATGAGACGTAAAATGGGTACAGTCTAGGTTATTGTTTTGATCCCTATATATGTGTGTCAATTAATTCAGTACACTCACCTCCTGAACGAAACTTTGAAAATATTCCTCCCATATTTAGTTAATGTATCCTCTTTTAATATGAAGTTAGTTACGATATCATACACTGTATCTAATATAAACTTCTTAGACAATATCTAAACAATCAATCAGTAAAACTTTCCCCTTCGCACGTTCATCGAGTGACTTGCTATGGTATCTGGCACACGTGTAACAAATTTATCCCACATGCATGAAATGACAGACACTCCAATAATAAGAGTCAAAGTATGATGAACCAAAGGGAAAACAAAAAGCTGGAAGATACGTTAATCAGACTGTGTGTGTATATACATGTGCAGATTTTTATATGTATCAAGTGCATCCGCATTTATCGATGTAATCGGAAAAGGAACTTTATTTCTACTTAATTCAATGATAATTACTTACTGTATCTAACTTGAACATCTTAGGTAAACTAGTAAGTAAAGTAAATAGCCTATATGTAAGTTAAAGTATTGGAATAAAATAAAAATTGAACACAAAAAAATACTTATCCAATAATGCCATTTATTTTTCTGCATTTTGATATTTCTCTCATATATCGGAACGGCTAAATAAAACAAAAGATATAAAATGCCATCATTGTAATGACGTGAATTTTTAGTATATACATACTATTTTAAGTGTATAGTTAATGAGTATGTACTTCCTTTATACTGTGGCTAAAAGAGAACACTTAAGTATACAGGTCAATTACTACTTGAAGGAAAAATTAAGGAAGGTAAACCTATATTCATTAACGGTCTCAGAAACCAGAGAATAAAACAGAAAAATTGGGGTTAAAAAATCAGAAACTATGAATAATTAACAGAACATACAAGTGAAATAGGGACAAGGTAGATAGACAGGGTACGCATCTGGTACCGGTTTACAGGGATCAACTGACAGTCAGTGACAAAGCCAGAAACCAGACAAAAACGGTAACAATATTGGAGAGGTTGACATTGTTGATGTGCGAGTTTGATGGTAGATTTTAGTGGGTTATGACACTGGTGCAATATTACGATCAACAGGGGCGGACCAGCAATTTTTAAAAGGGGTTCCAACATTATATTCCCATTCATAAGCACTGATCGTTGAAAAAAGTGGCGTTTCCAACACCCTCCCCCCCCCCCCCCCCCCTGGATCAACCAATGATCAACCAATTCATGATGACGAGCAAGGAACTTGTCCTACTTTTAAAGGCATAAATCGTCTACAGAGTACAAACATTGAAGCTGTGATAAATTCCAAAAAGGCAATATATAGCCTCATCTCATTAGTGCATGTTCTGGGTGTATATCTATTCATACTTGCTGTGGATAAAAATAGACAACTCAGATAGTCCTACTATAAAGTTTTGTCTTTAAATTCTTTTTATATGATAAAGAAAACTGGTTACAATATAGTTTTGAGGGGGGGGGGGGGGGGTTAAATTGGATATGTAAATCACCACCGTTTTCCACCGAAAACGTAAGTGTTAATGTCGTTCAAAAGAAAGTATACTTCATTAGACAACTAAACTGCTGTTTTGCAGAAAATTCCGTAGGTTAAAGTGGATCTCGTCTTTTTTTTTTAATTCAAACATTGCGTAAAATAACTCATATTAAACAAAAAAGCACCAATAATGTTTCCAAAATATGCTGCTTATTCATGCTCATAACTATGGATGCATGGACAAATCTGAAAATTACAAAATACAAATGAATACCAATTTTATGAAACAAACGTAAAGATCCGATACAGCTTAAGAGCTATATATCTATATCAGTATCTATATATGTAGATGTATTTGGAAGATTGGACCAAAAGGAAGGTATTCAATAATACGTTTGTCGTCGACACGTCTATTTAAAAAAAATCCGAAAGGCATGAATCTAGAGACATAAGTATTATTATATATCTCTGATGAAACCATCACCTCGTCAATGAATACACAGCCCCCCCCCCCCCCCCCTATTTCTGGGGAAATTTTGGTTGATTGAACATGAAATTACTGAAGCATGACCGGAGCTGGTCCCCTCTTAGGCAATGGGACCTACTTGTGCAAATTCAAAATCTGCCACTGATACAGCTTTACTCTTGATTTGACAAAGGTGTCAATCAATGTAGACGTTGGGGTATAGCTGCACAAGAACAACCTTTGAAACGGGTCATTTTTTAGAGTTAAAAAAACCCAGCTAATATAAAATGCATTTTGTTCTCATGTTAGTGCCGTTTTGACCTGATTTGATAAGACACAAATTATCTTGCTTACTATCTTACATAGTGTGACGTTTACTTTGTTAGATTTACAAACCTGCTTCTGTCCGTTTCTTCTGTATTCTTTGTAGGTATGATACATCTGGCAAAACTTTCAGTTCAGCTAAAATAGTAATTATCCTGGTTAGTTTACATGAAAAACTATGAAAATGAATAATGTTTCTAGAAAATCAAATAAATAAACATAGCATTAGAATGTAATCCTTCCTTTGATGTGTAACGACATGTGTTTGTACCTTAATACCTTAACAATTATATTAAAGTAAATCATTTCAAAATTGTAGATTCTTGTGTTAGGGTATTCCCTGAAGAGAGAACCTTATACCCGCGTTTGCGTAATGTGATTGTCTTTTAAAATTATAGTTAAAATAAAAATAAGATGTCGCTCTTAGTCTTATATGGTTCTGTTGCAGATTTAAAGTGGATCGGTATTAAATTGGAAAAATAACAAAAATCATTTATGTTTTCTTGGTAAACATAGTCAACCGTTGATCAAAGTAGCAATATTAACTTCTCTTAGTAAGTACATCATGATAAATGTATTGATTGGTTGGTTGTTGGAGTTTATCGCCACTTCCCTGAGCACTATAGCTATAACATGACGGTCAATTTCTGTTGTTTGGCGATGTCGGAGTACCCTTAGATAAACACTGGCATTCGGCAGGATTTATTTTACATATCTCACTCATTTTTCTATATTTCTTTGTTTTAATCAAAATACTAACAAAATGCATGGCCGCTCGTTTCATTTAATTGTTTAGCCGTGAAAACAAAAAGTTTTGGAAACTTCTGTGTATTTCTAAATGCAAACCAAATTATTCTGTGACTATATTGACATTGATAATTTGAAGTCTCTAAATGCAAACCAAATTATTCTGTGACTATATTGACATTGATAATTTGAAGTCTTACCATTCCTGGCTACCAGCTTTCCTTCCAAATAAGCAGCAATAAATTCGTAGACATTATCAGGCTGTCCTCTAATGATTGCACGGCCTATACTTTCCAGCTGAGTTTGGAAACCTTTTGGAAGCTTCCTCTTCCAGTAAAACTGTTCTGCTGAAGACATTCTGGTTCGACAAGCGGCGATACGCTTGGGAACAACCTTTGAAATTCAAAATACCACAAACAGTCAAATATGTTGTATCACAAAACATGAACACGTAATAAATATTTGTACAACAAACGACAAACGACAAAAGGTGTATCATCACGTAAAGCATAAAGTATAAACAGTTATAACCTGACAATAGATTGTATAACTTTGAGACTTAAATGGACCTATATGTAGGATAAAGCAAACAACGTAATTTTCATAATCATTAATACCGGATCTGTCTGTCTGTCTGTTCTCGTCTTGTATCGTGCTTAGACTTTGGTGATTTTTTATGACTAGATTTAAATATAGTGTCAGTGCTGTAGTTAAGTCAACACTAGGGACCATCCTGGTATTAATGATTCTTTTATTGTTGAAGACCCCTCCACCAACTTTGACCATTGATCATTAGTATTTTTCTATGCATTGACTTTGTATGTGATTACAGTAGGTTTAATAGTGCACATGTACTTCATTTCTTTTTATCGGCGGGCATGCAACATTGCAAAACCACACGTTTACAAATAAAAATCAACACACAGACTATAGTTATATAGCAGGACAATAATAAATGAACAAAAGACAAACCCGGAACACATTGAGAAGTACAAACTCATTTGCCTCAATGTAGTTACGACCCTGTGCCTTCATCTTATTTTAATTTTGGTGATTTTTTTTATATTTTAAACCTGACTGCACGATCTATAAACTTGCTTAGTGGTGGTCAATACCTTATGATTTATAACTGCCGAAATCATACCAGCTACTAGTCCAAATAGTTATGCAGTTTTAGAATGGCTTTTTTATACATTTTTAAACAGAAAAATCAAAAATAGCATTTCTAGACGGCATTATTATTTGGACTAACCAGCTGCGAGCTCATGTAATCCAAGATTCTGTAAACTTCAACCAAACCCTAGTGCAAAAGGGGCAGTTTGATTTTTCTTTAGTATTATAACACCCATTATCAGTTATCCACTCGCTTTCTGACATATCAATCAATGTCCAACTGTCACGGTCCACTCACGTGTTAGAAGACCAACAACTCATTAATTAAATTAATCGTGCTGTAGGTTCGCCTCTATCGGACACAAGTCAATGTTAAGTCTTGTCCCGACCATGTGAAACAACTTACTGTGTTTATTTTGTATTTTCGCGGTCATGTACTTACGTTTCGATCAGCTGATTTTTCTCAGGTAACTAGTGTAAACATTGTTACGTCACAATATTAACTGCATCTGAAATGAAGAAAAAAATATAAAAAGGAAATGTATTTTTTCTGCATCAACAATCCTTTTTACAAGTTTTTATATTGAGTAAGAGTCCAAATTTATTTTTAGAATATAAAATTAAAAGCGAAACAAATATACTGAATGGAATATCAACGAATCGAAATGCAAGAAAAGCTGCTTTTTGCCCTGATGGGGAAAGGTTACACTTCCGGCAAATTAGGCAGGTGATCATGTTTGTTTATAACTTTATTTTACATTTCAACGCTTGTTTATAAAGCAACTCATATTCTGATTTATTTTCTTTTGAATCTCTGCATAAATGTGACTGACGCATTTATTGACATTTCAAAGTGTGCGTGTATTGCTTCGATCTGTGACTCTGAACAAGCTGAACAGGCCAAGGAAACTTGTTGCTACAACATTTTCCGGGTTTGTTGATATTTATTTGCGAAGCTTTATTTGCCGGTTAACCAATTGTTATAATCAACTGTATTATACAACGTTTTGAGGTTCACTTGATATTATATCTTGCGAAAATGTGAACGTACTCTCGGACGAATCATATTTGCTTTTTTGAGGGGGGAGGTGGGAGCATGTATCATACTGATGTAACACCAGGTGACACCAGTCCCAGTCATGTTTTCACAAGTATACAGAGGGTATCTCATTGAGGGTTCTGATCCCTCTCAATTGATTTGAATTGAACATGTAAGCAATTCTCATATTTTTGTAATTTGACATATTCTGCTAGACTTCATTTCCCATTTTCACGTGTCCACTTACAAAAAAACATCATGCTTAGACCCCAATGACACCCACTGCTTTACTATATAAAACAAAATATTCTGTTGTTAAGAAAAAAAAAAATGCATGAACCCTCTTCCATGATTTTTGAGAACAGGATGCAGGAACATAACAATTAGGAGATATCTGTATTGTATTTTAAGCTCCTACAGCATCAATTGGGGATTTGATGGTCGCAAATTAAGTTAACTGGCGACGCGTTAGCGCAGACAGTCAATGGGTATTTGCAACCATCAAATCCCAAATTGATGCCGTCGGAGCTTAAAATACAATATTGTTATCTCCATTCTAATGAAACTGACAGAAAACAACGTTAAAACATGTATTTAAAATCTTTCATATGCCGTCTGCGCTTGCGCGTACATCCAATAGCATCAATTGTCAATTGATGCCATGTAAGAAAGTGACGTTATCCAATCAAAATGAACGTTACAAACGTTGTTACATTAGAATGATCTTTCTGAGCCTTGTATGTATACTCTTAAATGTAGTCTTTTTTTGCGGTACTTCGAATGATAGAATTACACTGTTATTATAGGAATAACATTTGTAATGACTGAATGACATTTGAAATTTTAATATTAGCACATATTGGTGACTAAAATATTGATTATTAAATAATAGTTTATTAATAATGTGTTTTATAACTTCAAAATTATTTATAGAAAGCAGGCAAGTTCATAAAGAATATAATAAATATAGTGTAATTGTATCCAACATGGCGACCAACTAAAACACAATGGGAAGGATTAAAGAATGATGCACTGTTATACTTTGACCATGTTGACTGTAAATATTTTTAATACATGTATTGAATTAAAACATAGTTCTCTGTCACCCTGTATGATTGTTTACAACCATGATCATAATTGTCGCATGTAAGACAATCAAGATTGAAATGTCTTACTTTCATAATTATACATGCGATAATATTTACATTGTGTGATGTTATATGAAGATATAGATCATTTATTGATAAATGATGTTGAATATTCTTGTTCATAGTTACAATTTAATTTGTCTGCTTAAATTTTCTATTAAATGTGTTAAATTTGATAAATTGCTCTAAATGATTTCTGTCTGAGGAAAAGATTTTTAGCAAGCATAAAGAACATTATTATTCAGGTCTACTGTAAGCACAGACAGCCTCTTTCTCAAAGATATCTATTTTTATCACTTTTAATATCAATGCATATATGTATGAACTCTCACTTTTATCTCTGATCTGACAGTTTGATACAGTGACTTTAAAAAGGAATATTACATAATAAATATAGCTGTATATTTCTTAAAGCATTCTTTTTCAAATTTAAATTGGCTATAACATTTGTACATTAGACAAAATAAATGCTTGAATGGCTTTGGTTTGAAACATTATTTTACAATTGGTAATGCATGTACATGTATACATGTACATGTAGGTTAAATACATATTTACTTATTATTCTGACATTTGTAGATAAAAAATGATAATTTAGTCTACAGTGAAACCTACTGTATCTGAACCAAACTGTTTGTCCACTACAAAAACAATATAAACAAAATCCAGAAGAGGGCTATAGATGTACTATATTTATAAATTTTGATTTTTTAATCTTTTTATCATTGATTATTAGGACAATTTATGAAAAATTCAGTAACTGTTGATCCTATTTTTCAATCAAAATCATTAGTCTTTGAGTGGTTGAATTTAAATAGGTTTCACCGTGGTATAATTCATATGCAGATTTAGATACAATGACAAGTTATCATTTCACTTTTCAAATTTGATCAAATGGTGTACTGGTCAATGCTGGTAAGTCATATCTTGCAGACAAAAATATTATGGTGCAAAGGAAATAAGACAGTTGTAATTATTCATCATGTTCATGTGAGCATCCAAAATTCAAACTGCACAGATGAATGTGACAAATATTGTAAATGAATGTGAACAGTTTTGAACAGTAAACCTATCTAGCCGCCAAAAGCCACAAATATTTAGTTCATTATTTCAATGAAGTTGATGCATGAACATTTGGGAATGTGAAGAAGATAATATTTTTTAATCATACATGTACAACAAATGTATCATGTATTACAATTAATGGATTAAGGAATGCTCAACGGAAAAGTTGAAATTCAAGGAAGGATAAGTGCATGTACTTGAAAACATAAGGAGCTACTTGTATATAGATAAATAAGGGCTAAAAAATGTAAGATCTCTTTCCTTTTTAATCATTTTTACTGTAAATTCATGTGAAAATTGAACTTTAAACTGAACTTTAAATTTTATCCTTTTAGGGATCAAAAGATGGAAGACCAAGACACAATTGATTCCCCGAATGTGATGTTAACAGTTGCCCTATACTCCAGTATTTGGTGTACGCTGTACTTTACATTGTGTCTTGTTAATTATAAGAGAAGTTATGAATGGAATGTAAGATTAGTGACAGCTCTCCATGCCTTAACTGTTACAGGACTTGGATTATGGTGTGCATTTGTTCAAGGGCCATGGCCATTCACGGATGCTGGTATAGTCATATTATTATTATATTTTTGTTTCTTGTGCCCAATTTCCAGAAAATGGCAAAAGATTTAAATTAATGTAGCATAATGAAATTATGACTTTGTTATCACAATATTATAGCTTAGAAGCATTGCATTAAATTGAGAATAAGAAAGGGGAATGTGTCAAAGAGCGAGACAGTCACAACAACCTGACCAAAGAGTAGAAAATAGCTGAAGGCCACCAACAGGTCTTTTTTACATGCATACATTTTTTTTTGTACATCTAATGTGGGAGGGAAACTATTTCATGCAAACAAATATTACAGAAAAAAAACTTATTAGTTGACAAATGAAATATTGGAACTTTAATCAGTAAATCCTTAAATTATGATTCTTGAATGCACCTTTTTTTGTAATGGAACTTTTTTTTTAAATTTATTTTTCAGGGGGAAGATCAACACCATTACAACAACAGACAATATGTCTATGTCTTGGTTATTTCCTCTTTGATATGTCATGGTGCCTGTATTATCAAACAGAAGGTATGGTATTTTACAATATAAGTTTATTATATAGCTTTCTACAAAGGAAAAGACAGATGTACAGTCACAGATGCACATGTTTGGTGATTGATTAGACCAAAAAAGATTGCAATTTGTTCAGCAGCTGATATTACACAACTTTCAACAAAAGCAATGAAAAGAGTTAGTCTGATATTATTTTCAAGCTAAATGATGTGTTCATTCCTTTATAAAAAATAATCTTGAGTTAACTTTACTGATATAACAGAGTTTTAAACAGTGTTGATTCGATGAAAACTTGTTTTTAATTTTAATTTTACAATGTTTTTCAAAAATTAATTTCTGCACAAAACTTGTTTATTCTAGAAAAATCTAGGCAGATCATTTGTACAACAAATTCTTATTCATGACAAATACATGTAGCTACAAATTTGGAAGCTGCATGCATGTATTTGATATGAAAAGAATTAAGACAGCTGATTAACCTAAAAAAATATCCTGTATATCTCATTGTCAGAGAAATCACAGTAGTTTATGTTATATTTCTCTACTCCTGGCCTTGGGGTCACACAATTTTTGAGCACGAATTTTGTACTCAGACTAAAAAATCAACCATTCAAATTACTGGATTTCATGTTTAGAGCATGATTTTTGTGCTCTGAGCACTGAGCATAGTTTTATGACTTCAACCCCTGACTATCTTTTAATGTACTTAGATATAACAAGATGTGCCATTGAGATAACTCTCCATCCAAATCACAATTTGTAAAAGTAAACCAAAGTATGGTGTTCAACATGGAGTTGTATATATAGAGATCTATTGACTTGAGTCGAGAAAAATATTGAATCACATTTCATGCAGATTAATGTGAAGGTGGTACCCAACACCTTCACTAAAATTAATTTGGTTCGTTTAATTTTCATAAAATTTGAACGAAGTTTTCTATTTAAGACCCTTTGACAAAAATATAAGAATTTCAAAAAGTTGAACCAACCGTTTTATCAGAAAAATTACACTGGTTACATAGCAGTTTGACAAACACTAATTTTGATCATTGAGAAGCTTATAATTAATATTGCATTCACAACGCAACATAATAAAAACGTTTAGTTGATTTTACAGAGTTATCTCCCTGTAGTGTTAGGTACCACCTTAAATACTATACATGTAAATTTAAGCTATTGATTAGAAAAATGAGTTAACCATAATGATTTACTGTTTTATTGTAGGTCCTCCTATGTTAGTCCACCATATACTGAGTATAGCTGGTCTGTCTGTGTGCGCAATAACACATTGGTATGGAACAGAGTTGATTGCTTGTATTGTAGGAAGTGAGGCATCAAATCCACTGTTACAGTTACGGTGGTTTCTTAAAGAGACAGGAAAATATGATACAGTTTTTGGTGAAATTGTAGACGCTGCATTCATGTTACTCTTTGGAGGTCTAAGAATAGGAGTCGGTACCAATTTATTATATTCTTACTTTAATCAGGACACAGATTGGTTGGGAAGAATTGGTGGTTTTGCATTGTATGCTTTGAGTTGGATGTTCATGGTCAATATAATAACCTATGCTATTAAGAAATACACCAAGAAATTGAAAAAATGGAAGGCAAGTTCTTCAGATAAGAAAAGTGAACTTAAAGACAAAAACATAACAGACAAATCTGAGGTCATAGTTACGAAGGACAACAATCACAATGTTAGGGCTCGTAAAGTTCTCCAGAACGGATTCATTACCTCTAAAAACATTCAAAACAAAATAGGTTCTACGATGGAACAGTTAGCGACTGATGATGTTATTGAGTTTTCTGTAAGTCGTACTGATGTTATTACTAGTTAATAATATTTTCATCCAACGAAAACTCTAATGAGTTTGTGATTGTGCTCTGTGTCAGTAAGTTTTACATAAAAAGGAATATAGTGAATTCAGTTCATGATCATGAAGTAACAATTAAATGTTTTACAAGATGTGTTTGAAGCCTGATACAAGATGGCCATATTGAACAAAATGTTTATAAATGGATAAAACAGGGTGTAAATGAAATGATTGAACTTTCGTAATATACAAATGTATTTTTTTATTTTTGTATCTATCATCATCTATAGCTATAACCTTACATGCTATACATGTGATACATGTGCAATGTATATTTTTAAGAAGTATGCATAAAATGTACCTCCATATTTATTTTTGATCTATTTTCTTTGTCTTCCATATCTAAACCATAATTTTTTTCTTCTGTACTTTCATGTAAAAAGAACATTTATTTTTATATGATTTAGTTTAAAAAAAATCTTGGTGCCATTCTATGATAATAGTAAATAGATATTTTTAATTATCAAAATAAAGACGTGTATCTCAAGTTCAGGAAGCTGTCATAAATTATACATCTAAACTTTACAGAATTTATGTTGAAGTATATTTCACTTGACTGTTGTTTTTTTATTTAATACAAAAATAGATTTTCTGTTCTTATTTGAATATGAAGTTTTTATATTAAAAATTATTTGTAAATCCGTGAGTTGAAATCCAATGTCCCATTTACCCATATGAATCATGTATATAGTATTTCAATGAATTGAATTCTAATGACGAATATGAATCATGCACATGCATCATACATGTCAAATTTTATCAATGAAAATTTAGAAAAAATCTCCACTGAACAAGCACATGCATATTGTATATAAAGATGTCTGGTAATATTGTTCTTCTGATACAATGTAAGTCCTGGTCTTGAAGTCATAAACTTTCAAGTCAGTTTTTTGTACTCATACTCCAATATCAACCAATCGAATTGCCGAATTTCATGTTTTGAGCATGATTTTTGTGCTCCGAGCACTGATCAAAGTTTTGTTACTTCTAGGCCTGGCATGCATTTCATTATTTGATGTTAAATAAACTGACTTGTTGGGAAAATAAGTATCTACCTGCAGCATCCCATGTATTAAAGTTCCATTTTGGTGAATTTAATCTCAATTTTGAATCATGCACATGCAGGCTACATGTATTCATGTATGTAAATCTCATTTCAATGGCCTGAATGATGAATCATGTATATGTTATATAAATATTTGCTATAAACTTCATTTCAATAAATCTAATGACTTTCCATGCACTTGAAAGTAAAAATCACTAATTATCCTGGATTTTTATCAAATTTGGATAGAAGCGTCTTATACATGTTATAATCAAAAGATAGTATCAAGAGAAACATTTTTATTGATTTTTTTCCTCATTTTTGTTGAGCCTGCAATTTTGAGCCAAATTAGGCGAGACACTGGGTTCCGCGGAACCCATACAAATTTTTATAAAATGTTGATTAGATTGCATACATGTATTTGTGGTTTTTTTTGTGTGTGTGTATACATTGTACTTCATTAGTCTTTCTCAAATAGCACTGTTTTTTTTATTTTTTTGTTTTGTTCACATCAAAGTGCAATTCCACAACATGTTTAGTATTTTGTGATAGATCATTGTTATTATATAAGCATTAAAGAAACCTGGTATTTTTGGGCATTGATACATGTATTTTTTTGGTTGTTCCTACCATTTGAATGATTTGATTTATACATTTTGGGTATTAGAGATACTTAATGATGGTAGATTGCTCTACTACATGTATATTCTATAAGAATAACAGTTATGCAAGTCACAACCATTTAAAGGTATTTTTTTTAAGTACAAATAAAAGTAGAATCTGAACCATTCACAGAACCATTTTTGAGTTTTTTTCCAACTTAATTAGCTTAACTCTTATAAATATATATTAACTTGTGGTTTCATCACCTAAAAGCTTTAACCACTTGAATTTTCAACATTAATATGCTAAAAATCGTTTTTGTGAGTGTAGTTTGTTGTTCTAAAGACACTTATTCAGGTTTCACACTTACTTTATTTACCATAAAAAATCTGCAAACGATAAAATATCATATCAATTAAAGAAGTTTTAAATAAAACCAGTACATGTTTGACAGATATATAATATTAGCCATGGCGTAAAAGAGTGACAGTATTTGACAAAAATGACAATCACCAAATTATAGTTACTGTAGTTGTTGAAGGTATATAAATTTAACCACCTGTTTAATTGATTTTCTTATCTTAAATCTCGTAGGCCTTTCAGGGGGTCCCTGCCCTCCCTTTTTGTTTGAAAAGTTTTGGTTGATTATATAGGGAATCCTGTGCACTGAAGCATTACTCGAAATGTTTTTTTATATAAGGTAATCTGGCGCAATACCCGCAAGGGTAGTCGCCATTAAACTCTATTTAGTAGTAGAAGCATGACTGGATCGGTCCCCCTTAGGTCAGTCCCTTACAAAAATGTTCTGGATCTGCCACTGAATCTTCTTGTCAATATACTTATGAAAACGATTATAATGGTTCCTTTCAATCTGTGTTTTCATTTGGAACTCTTTAGGATTTGCCTTTTAATGTGAGAACACTTTATTTAAAATATTTATATTTCTATATATGATTGGCAATGGTGACTTAATTTTATCCTTAATTGACTTTTTATTTAGTCCAACCTGTAAATATTTATACTTTCTGTATAAAACACTATTGACCTACTTTAAATGACAGAAATATCGTATCTCAAATATACATGGTAGGCACAGGAAGTATTATAATTGTTTGTGTTATTTAAAAAAATGTTAAACTAACTTACATTTTATGTACATATAATACTACATCTGACTTCTCTGATAGATATATCAATGTTTAGTTTTAGAAAATTGATTTGATAAAAAAAAAATGTAGCCCAAATTGTTACAGGAAATACGTCTTTCCCTACAATGCATGAGCAAATAGTGAAGTTGCTTGTGTCTGTATTAAATCATGTGAAAATTATCTTTTCAGGATTTATTTATCATGTTCATGCAATGATAGTATATTTTTTTCTATGTAAGATGATTAGATGTACAAAGTTTTGAAATTATTTATTATTTGATTTTTCTTTACTATTTGTATATTTTTTGTTAAATAAATTATTTATACTATTTATACAACCAAAATAAAACAATCTTTTAACCTGTTTATTTTTTTATATACAATGGAATGACTGTTCTATAAACACATACATTTAGTAGATTCAGTGATGTTGTTAAGAATAAGTGAGGAAATCTGTATGAAATTGTTCTTAGGTAAGTATTAATTGGTAACGTTTGTTGTCCGGTTTGAATTGTTTTACATTGTCTTATCGGGGCCTTTTATAGCTGACTATGCGGTATGGGCTTTGCTCATTGTTGAAGACCATAG
The DNA here is from genome assembly GCF_036588685.1 of Mytilus trossulus. Taxonomy (NCBI): domain Eukaryota; kingdom Metazoa; phylum Mollusca; class Bivalvia; order Mytilida; family Mytilidae; genus Mytilus; species Mytilus trossulus. The sequence goes on from NC_086378.1 coordinate 6,182,742, forward strand.
TCGTACGGTGACCTATAGTTGTTAATGTCTGTGTCATTTTTTGGTCTTTTGTGGATAGTTGTCTCATTGGCAATCATACCACATCTTCTTTTTTATATATAGATAATATGAATTTGCATGGATTTTGTCACATCCCAGTGTTATACCTCTAGAAGTTCATAGGATATACAAAGGTTCTGTCTTTTGATCTGTTTGTTTGTTTAGCAATTTTTGTCTGCATAACATTGGCATGAATTGAAGGTTATTAATGAAACTTGGTGTATTGATACACTTTAACAGAAACTAATAGTTACAGAAAACTGAATGTGGTACAAATAATCAGCAGGTCAAGAGCTATAAATGAGGCTATTTTAAGCAGAATAGGACAACACAGTTTATAGTAATGACACCTAAGAAAATTACTATGAAAATTAATAACAAGGTTAAATACCACTAAAGGAAGGTTAGGATTGATTTTAGGGATGATGGTCCCAACTGTTTTGGCATAAGGGGCCCAAAACAAGCATTTTTCTACTTTTAGGGTATTAAATTGTGTACAAGTATTTCAATTGCTCTGAAATTGTACCACAATGTTTAATACCACAAGTAGAAGGTTTTGGATTCGTTTTGGGGTTTATGGTGCCAATAGTTAAAGTATTAAGGGCCAAAAAGGGTCCAAAAACTAGCTTTTTTTGTAGTTTCTGGACAATAACTTTTGTGTAAGTGTATGGATCTCTCTTACACTGTACCACAAGGTTTCATATCACATAAGGAAGGCTGACATTGAGCTTGTGGGTAATTGCCCAATTCATGCGAGAATTAGGGGCAAAACAATGGCCTAAAAACCAAGCATTTTTATACGCCCGCAAATTTTGAAAAAATTTTTGTTGTATATTGCTATCACGTTGGCGTCGTCGTCTGCGTCGTCGTCGGCATCCGAATACTTTTAGTTTTCGCACTCTAACTTTAGTAAAAGTGAATAGAAATCTATGAAATTTTAACACAAGGTATATGACCATAAAAGGAAGGTCGGTATTGATTTTGGGAGTTTTGGTCCCAACATTTTAGGAAATAGGGGCCAAAAAAGGCCAAAATAAGCATTTTCTTGGTTTTCGCACTATAACTTTAGTTTAAGTTAATAGAAATCTATGAAATTTTGAAACAAGGTTTATGACCACAAAAGAAAGGTTGGGATTGATTTTGGAAGTTTTGGTTTCAACAGTTTAGGAATTAGGGGCCAAAAAAGGGCCCAAATAAGCATTATTCTTGGTTTTCGCACAATAACTTTAGTTTAAGTAAATAGAAATCAATGAAATTTAAACACAATGTTTATGACCACAAAAGGAAGATTGGTATTGATTTTGGGAGTTTTGGTTTCAACAGTTTCGGAATTAGGGGCCAAAAAGGGACCCAAATAAGCATTTTTCTTGGTTTTAGCACCATAACGTTAGTATAAGTAAATAGAAATCTATGAAATTTAAACACAAGGTTTATGACCACAAAAGGAAGGTTGGTATTGATTTTGGGAGTTCTAACTGTTTAAATCTAACTGTGTATGTAGATTCTTCATTTTTGGTCCCGTTTTCAAATTGGCCTACATTAAGGTCCAAAGGGTCCATAATTAAACTAAGTTTGATTTTAACAAAAATTAAATTCTTGGGCCTCTTTGATATGCTGAATCTAAACATGTACTTAGACACTTAAGTGTCTTTAGAACATTATGGGCCCAGTTTTCAAGTTGGTCCAAATCAGGATCTAAAATTATTATACTAAGTATTGTGCAATAGCAAGTCTTTTCAATTGCACAGTATAGTGCAATGGCAAGAAATATCTAATTTCACAATATTGTGAAATAGCAAAATTTTTTTTTAATTAGAGTTATCTTTCTTTGTCCAGAATAGTAAGCAAGAAATATCTTATTGCAAGATTTTTTTTTAATTGGAGTTATCTTTCTTTGTCCAGAATCAACTTAAATCTTTGTCATATACAATATACAATGTATATTCACTTTTTACTACCAACTGATAAATTTAAATAATCTTTACCATTCAGTGATAACAAGCATTTTTTTTTACATCTAAATATTTTATGATGTATTTAAATGAGTAGTTATTGTTGCAAACTCCATTAGAATATTTTAATTGAGATTAGTTTTGGAATAAGGAAAAGGGGGATGTGATTAAAAAATTGGGTTCAATTTTTCTCATTTGAAATTTCATAAATAAAAAGAAAATTTCTTCAAACATTTTTTGAGAGGATTAATATTCAACAGCATAGTGAATTGCTCTAAGAGAAAACAAAAATTTTAAGTTCATTAGAACACATTCATTCTGTGTCAGAAACCTATGCTGTGTCAACTATTTAATCACAATCCAAATTTAGAGCTGAATCCAGCTTGAATGTTGTGTCCATACTTGCCCCAACTGTTCAGGGTTCAACCTCTGCGGTCGTATAAAGCTACGCCCTGCGGAGCATCTGATTCTAGTTTCCAGACAATAACTGGTGTTAAAGAATATGGATCTCTGAAATTGTAATACAAGGTTTCATACTAAAAAGGAAAGGCTGTGATTGAGTGTAGGTGTGATGGTTCTAAGGTGGGATTCAAAAATTACGGGGTTCCAAGTTTTTTAAGGGGTTCAAATTTGTTCAAATATCTTTTTTTTCAAATTTTCAAGAAGAATCTTTAATTGCACAGTATTGTGCAATAGATTTGTAAGATCTTGACATCTTTTTTGCGTCAGAAATCTATATTTTGTCAAAAACTTGTTATCAATCCAAATTCAGAATCAGAATCAAGCTTAAATATTGTGTCCAAATTTTCCACACCTGTTCAGGGTTCAAAATCTGGTCGTATCAGACTGTGCCCAGGGAAGCACTTTTTTTAGTAATAGGATAACTATATTTCATTTGGTATGGTCTTACCTTATAATGGTTGTATGCCAGTCAGTCAGTTTTAACTCTTGACCTCATTTCATTGACCAGTGAACAAGGTAAATATTTAGGTCAATTTGGTATCTCGGTATTACTATAAGAAATAGGTCTACTACTGGTATATTTGGTGAATCAGATGATTGTAAGGTGGACATGTCCAACTGGCAGATGTCATCTGTCATTTTCATGGATCAGTGGTTATAGTCAGGTTTTTATGTTTGGGCGGTTTTTTTATACGACCGCAAAAATTGAAAAAAATTTCGTCGTATATTGCTATCACGTTGGCGTCGTCGTCCAAATACTTTTAGTTTTCGCACTCTAACTTTAGTAAAAGTGAATAGAAATCTATGAAATTTTAACATGAGGTTTATGACCACAAAAGGAAGGTTGGGATTGATTTTGGGAGTTTTGATCCCAACATTTTAGGAATTAGGGGCCAAAACGGACCCAAATAAGCATTTTTATGATTTTTACACTATAACTTTAGTATATTAAGTAAATAGAAATCTATGAAATTTTGACACAAGATTTATGACCACAAAAGGAAGGTTGGGATTGATTTTGGGAGTTTTGGTTCCAACAGTTTAGGAAGTAGGGGCCAAAAAAAGGGCCCAAATAAGCATTATTCTTGGTTTTTGCACAATTACTTTAGTATAAGTAAATCGAAATCAATGAAATCTAAACACAAGGTTTATGACCACAAAAGGAAGGTTGGTATTGATTTTGGGAGTTAAGGTCCCAACAGATTAAAAATTAAGGGCAAAAAAGGTGCCCAAATAAGCATTTTCTTGGTTTTCGCACCATAACTTTAGTATAAGAAAAGAGAAATCTATGAAATTTAAACTCAAGGTTAATATCCATAAAAGGAAGGTTTGTATTGATTTTGGGAGTTGTGGTCCCAACGGTTTAGGAATAAGGGGCCCAAAATTAAACTTTGTTTGATTTCATCAAAAATTGAATAAATGGTGTTCTTTGATATGCCAAATCTACAATTGTCCTTTTCACAAGTCTAAACGCTTGTTCAGTTCATTTGACGGATTTTCCAGTTGACAAGGTAAAAAGCGTGGAAATCGTGCAAAAAGACTAAAAGTTTAAACCTACCACTTCTTTTTACATTTCCTGACGTTAAGAGTATCTTTTGACGAACTTCTGTTATCTCGGACATAGCCGAAAAGCTTTAATACTATAGACTATCAAAAATTCAGTGGCCAATGTGGGGATCGAACCCACGACATTCGCGTTATTAGCACGACGCTCTAACCAACTGAGCTAACCGGCCGTTGGAAACATTTTGGGAAATTTTATGTACTTATATATGGGTATCCTATTCTTACAGAATTACATATATAGAAAGGATATCTAAACTTTAAGATATGTTCAAATCCTTTGTACTTTGAATCTTAATGCGTTTTCTTGTCTAAAATAGTGTTGGATTTTGTGCTATTCTCATTGTGAGTCCATTTCATGGAAATTGTAAACATCACTGAACTTTTAATTTATTCTTATATTCTCATGTTGAGAATTAATATACTAGTTTAGTGGGCTTTCTTCAATCAGCGACAAAAACTAGAAAAATATATGGCCAATGTGGGGATCGAACCCACGACATTCGCGTTATTAGCACGACGCTCTAACCAACTGAGCTAACCGGCCCATGAAACTTACTTTGGAAATTTTATGTATTTATTCAAACATATCATCATGAACAATTGTCCTTTTCACAAGTCTAACTTCATTTGACGGATTTTCCAGTTGACAAGGTAAAAAGCGTGGAAATCGTGCAAAAAGACTAAAAGTTTAAACCTACCACTTCTTTTTACATTTCCTGACGTTAAGAGTATCTTTTGACGAACTTCTGTTATCTCGGACATAGCCGAAAAGCTTTAATACTATAGACTATCAAAAATTCAGTGGCCAATGTGGGGATCGAACCCACGACATTCGCGTTATTAGCACGACGCTCTAACCAACTGAGCTAACCGGCCGTTGGAAACATTTTGGGAAATTTTATGTACTTATATATGGGTATCCTATTCTTACAGAATTACATATATAGAAAGGATATCTAAACTTTAAGATATGTTCAAATCCTTTGTACTTTGAATCTTAATGCGTTTTCTTGTCTAAAATAGTGTTGGATTTTGTGCTATTCTCATTGTGAGTCCATTTCATGGAAATTGTAAACATCACTGAACTTTTAATTTATTCTTATATTCTCATGTTGAGAATTAATATACTAGTTTAGTGGGCTTTCTTCAATCAGCGACAAAAACTAGAAAAATATATGGCCAATGTGGGGATCGAACCCACGACATTCGCGTTATTAGCACGACGCTCTAACCAACTGAGCTAACCGGCCCATGAAACTTACTTTGGAAATTTTATGTATTTATTCAAACATATCATCATGAACAATTGTCCTTTTCACAAGTCTAACTTCATTTGACGGATTTTCCAGTTGACAAGGTAAAAAGCGTGGAAATCGTGCAAAAAGACTAAAAGTTTAAACCTACCACTTCTTTTTACATTTCCTGACGTTAAGAGTATCTTTTGACGAACTTCTGTTATCTCGGACATAGCCGAAAAGCTTTAATACTATAGACTATCAAAAATTCAGTGGCCAATGTGGGGATCGAACCCACGACATTCGCGTTATTAGCACGACGCTCTTTTTTTTTTTTATCTTTATTATGATCACACTTCATATATACATATCACAGTTTGAAAATACACATATAAATGAAAACATTCATATAACTTATTGTCCTGTCTCTGAAATGATAACATTCGACATTTTATATAAGTATATTGCGTGAAATATTTTCCACTAACTTCGAATTCACTGTCAGATTATAAAACTTTTTCTTTATTTTTTCCTTTTTTTCTTTTTATATAAAACAATAAAAAAAAAACATCATTTGAAACAATTAAAGAAAGAAAAAAAAACTTTAAATGTTTACATACGCAAAAGTTCTATTTTAATTTTATTTTCCATGTGATACATAAAAAAACGGTTGGTTACCAGACCAGAATTTTGATTCACCGGCACAAAAATTATGTAATAAAATTTCCGTGTATAAACATATATTGTTTTCCATCTTAACTGTTTATTAATCGAAACATCATGAACACAGTCTATATTTCTCCGAGTATCTTTCCATCCTTGGAATGTCACGTACGTAACAGTCAATGTCACAAGTGTCCCATTTTCTTACGTCGTTAAATCTATTAACGCAATACATTGCGTTTTCAAAGTCCGATTTCTCGCTGACCAAATTTACATGTCTGATTTCTCGTGTCGCTATACTACACATAACTACGGTGTCTCTGTTTTTCACTTTTCCTATTATGCAACTTCCGTCAGATCGTCTATTAAATACAATTTTGTGATAATGACTGTCTGTACTAAGATTGCTCCCAGTAATTATCAATTTCGGATAGATTGTTTTTATTTCGTCTTTTTCATTATTTTCTATATTTTCAACTTCGGTGTATACATTCTTTTTATTTCTCGAACCGTTACACACTATTCTTTCCGTTATTTCATTGTCCTTACTTGTTTTGACCAGCGATACACTAATAGGCTGAACTCCTTTCATCACAACCGGTTGAACAACATTCCTTACAGGTGTAATGTTTATCTGCTCGGGGGCTACTAATGGGAGATCTAAATGACCATCGTATTGTAATTCACCTTCCGAGTCCATTATAACTTCTGAATTATCCTGATTATCGCCATTAAATGTCTTATCAACGTCATTGTTTGTATTTTCTGCTCTTTCCTTCCATGTTTTCATCCTTTTATTGTCTCTCTCTCTATTTGATCTTGACTTATGTTTTACTCCACGATTCACGTGTATTAAATCACCTCTTGTCCAAACCAATGAAATGCGCATTTTGTCACCTAAATAATGAGAATTCCATGTCAGTTGCTCATAATCATCAATAATACTGTTAATTAAGGCGACTAAAGGCTTCGGCAATGTTTCCATAATGATTTCCCTGATAGGTACCTCAATTTTCACAAGAAGAATAGTAAAGTTCACAAAACAACAATAAAACGCAAAATAATTCTCAAAAATGTCAGTAATTTAACTTACATTACTGTTATAATAGTTATATTTACTAAATCCGGCTGGTAATATCCAAATCCTATAGAAATAATAACACAATAACAGGAGCAATAAATTGTACGTCTATATCAATGTAAGGTGCACTCGACCCATCCCTTAGCACGACGCTCTAACCAACTGAGCTAACCGGCCGTTGGAAACATTTTGGGAAATTTTATGTGCTTATATATGGGTATCCTATTCTTACAGAATTACATATATAGAAAGGATATCTAAACTTTAAGATATGTTCAAATCCTTTGTACTTTGAATCTTAATGCGTTTTCTTGTCTAAAATAGTGTTGGATTTTGTGCTATTCTCATTGTGAGTCCATTTCATGGAAATTGTAAACATCACTGAACTTTTAATTTATTCTTATATTCTCATGTTGAGAATTAATATACTAGTTTAGTGGGCTTTCTTCAATCAGCGACAAAAACTAGAAAAATATATGGCCAATGTGGGGATCGAACCCACGACATTCGCGTTATTAGCACGACGCTCTAACCAACTGAGCTAACCGGCCCATGAAACTTACTTTGGAAATTTTATGTATTTATTCAAACATATCATCATGAACAATTGTCCTTTTCACAAGTCTAACTTCATTTGACGGATTTTCCAGTTGACAAGGTAAAAAGCGTGGAAATCGTGCAAAAAGACTAAAAGTTTAAACCTACCACTTCTTTTTACATTTCCTGACGTTAAGAGTATCTTTTGACGAACTTCTGTTATCTCGGACATAGCCGAAAAGCTTTAATACTATAGACTATCAAAAATTCAGTGGCCAATGTGGGGATCGAACCCACGACATTCGCGTTATTAGCACGACGCTCTAACCAACTGAGCTAACCGGCCGTTGGAAACATTTTGGGAAATTTTATGTACTTATATATGGGTATCCTATTCTTACAGAATTACATATATAGAAAGGATATCTAAACTTTAAGATATGTTCAAATCCTTTGTACTTTGAATCTTAATGCGTTTTCTTGTCTAAAATAGTGTTGGATTTTGTGCTATTCTCATTGTGAGTCCATTTCATGGAAATTGTAAACATCACTGAACTTTTAATTTATTCTTATATTCTCATGTTGAGAATTAATATACTAGTTTAGTGGGCTTTCTTCAATCAGCGACAAAAACTAGAAAAATATATGGCCAATGTGGGGATCGAACCCACGACATTCGCGTTATTAGCACGACGCTCTAACCAACTGAGCTAACCGGCCCATGAAACTTACTTTGGAAATTTTATGTATTTATTCAAACATATCATCATGAACAATTGTCCTTTTCACAAGTCTAACTTCATTTGACGGATTTTCCAGTTGACAAGGTAAAAAGCGTGGAAATCGTGCAAAAAGACTAAAAGTTTAAACCTACCACTTCTTTTTACATTTCCTGACGTTAAGAGTATCTTTTGACGAACTTCTGTTATCTCGGACATAGCCGAAAAGCTTTAATACTATAGACTATCAAAAATTCAGTGGCCAATGTGGGGATCGAACCCACGACATTCGCGTTATTAGCACGACGCTCTAACCAACTGAGCTAACCGGCCGTTGGAAACATTTTGGGAAATTTTATGTACTTATATATGGGTATCCTATTCTTACAGAATTACATATATAGAAAGGATATCTAAACTTTAAGATATGTTCAAATCCTTTGTACTTTGAATCTTAATGCGTTTTCTTGTCTAAAATAGTGTTGGATTTTGTGCTATTCTCATTGTGAGTCCATTTCATGGAAATTGTAAACATCACTGAACTTTTAATTTATTCTTATATTCTCATGTTGAGAATTAATATACTAGTTTAGTGGGCTTTCTTCAATCAGCGACAAAAACTAGAAAAATATATGGCCAATGTGGGGATCGAACCCACGACATTCGCGTTATTAGCACGACGCTCTAACCAACTGAGCTAACCGGCCCATGAAACTTACTTTGGAAATTTTATGTATTTATTCAAACATATCATCATGAACAATTGTCCTTTTCACAAGTCTAACTTCATTTGACGGATTTTCCAGTTGACAAGGTAAAAAGCGTGGAAATCGTGCAAAAAGACTAAAAGTTTAAACCTACCACTTCTTTTTACATTTCCTGACGTTAAGAGTATCTTTTGACGAACTTCTGTTATCTCGGACATAGCCGAAAAGCTTTAATACTATAGACTATCAAAAATTCAGTGGCCAATGTGGGGATCGAACCCACGACATTCGCGTTATTAGCACGACGCTCTAACCAACTGAGCTAACCGGCCGTTGGAAACATTTTGGGAAATTTTATGTACTTATATATGGGTATCCTATTCTTACAGAATTACATATATAGAAAGGATATCTAAACTTTAAGATATGTTCAAATCCTTTGTACTTTGAATCTTAATGCGTTTTCTTGTCTAAAATAGTGTTGGATTTTGTGCTATTCTCATTGTGAGTCCATTTCATGGAAATTGTAAACATCACTGAACTTTTAATTTATTCTTATATTCTCATGTTGAGAATTAATATACTAGTTTAGTGGGCTTTCTTCAATCAGCGACAAAAACTAGAAAAATATATGGCCAATGTGGGGATCGAACCCACGACATTCGCGTTATTAGCACGACGCTCTAACCAACTGAGCTAACCGGCCCATGAAACTTACTTTGGAAATTTTATGTATTTATTCAAACATATCATCATGAACAATTGTCCTTTTCACAAGTCTAACTTCATTTGACGGATTTTCCAGTTGACAAGGTAAAAAGCGTGGAAATCGTGCAAAAAGACTAAAAGTTTAAACCTACCACTTCTTTTTACATTTCCTGACGTTAAGAGTATCTTTTGACGAACTTCTGTTATCTCGGACATAGCCGAAAAGCTTTAATACTATAGACTATCAAAAATTCAGTGGCCAATGTGGGGATCGAACCCACGACATTCGCGTTATTAGCACGACGCTCTAACCAACTGAGCTAACCGGCCGTTGGAAACATTTTGGGAAATTTTATGTGCTTATATATGGGTATCCTATTCTTACAGAATTACATATATAGAAAGGATATCTAAACTTTAAGATATGTTCAAATCCTTTGTACTTTGAATCTTAATGCGTTTTCTTGTCTAAAATAGTGTTGGATTTTGTGCTATTCTCATTGTGAGTCCATTTCATGGAAATTGTAAACATCACTGAACTTTTAATTTATTCTTATATTCTCATGTTGAGAATTAATATACTAGTTTAGTGGGCTTTCTTCAATCAGCGACAAAAACTAGAAAAATATATGGCCAATGTGGGGATCGAACCCACGACATTCGCGTTATTAGCACGACGCTCTTTTTTTTTTTTATCTTTATTATGATCACACTTCATATATACATATCACAGTTTGAAAATACACATATAAATGAAAACATTCATATAACTTATTGTCCTGTCTCTGAAATGATAACATTCGACATTTTATATAACAATATTGCGTGAAATATTTTCCACTAACTTCGAATTCACTGTTAGATTATAAAACTTTTTCTTTATTTTTTCCTTTTTTTCTTTTTATATAAAACAACAAAAAAACAACATTTGAAACAATTCAAGAAAGAAAAAAAACATTAAATGTTTACATACGCAAAAGTTCTATTTTAATTTTATTTTCCATGTGATACATAAAAAACGGTTGGTTTCCAGACCAGAATATTGATTCACCGGCACAAAAATTATTTAATAAAATTTACGTGTATAAACATATATTGTTTTCCATCTTAACTGTTTATTAATCGAAACATCATGAACACAGTCTATATTTCTCCGCGTATCTTTCCATCCTTGGAATGTCACGTACGTAACAGTCAATGTCACAAGTGTCCCATTTTCTTACGTCGTTAAATCTATTAACGCAATACATTGCGTTTTCAAAGTCCGATTTCTCGCTGACCAAATTTACATGTCTGATTTCTCGTGTCGCTATACTACACATAACTACGGTGTCTCTGTTTTTCACTTTTCCTATTATGCAACTTCCGTCAGATCGTCTATTAAATACAATTTTGTGATAATAACTGTCTGTACTAAGATTGTTCCCAGTAATTATCAATTTCGGATCGATTGTTTTTATTTCGTCTTTTTCATTATTTTCTATATTTTCAACTTCGGTGTATACATTCTTTTTATTTCTCGAACCGTTACACACTATTATTCCCGTTATTTCATTGTCCTTACTTGTTTTGACCAGCGATACACTAATCGGCTGAACACCTTTCATCACAACCGGTTGAACAACATTCCTTACAGGTGTAATGTTTATCTGCTCGGGGGCTACTAATGGGAGATCTAAATGACCATCGTATTGTAATTCACCTTCCGAGTCCATTATAACTTCTGAATTATCCTGATTATCGCCATTAAATGTCTTATCAACGTCATTGTTTGTATTTTCTGCTCGTTCCTTCCATGTTTTCATCCTTTTATTGTCTCTCTCTCTATTTGATCTTGACTTATGTTTTACTCCACGATTCACGTGTATTAAATCACCTCTTGTCCAAACCAATGAAATGCGCATTTTGTCACCTAAATAATGAGAATTCCATGTCAGTTGCTCATAATCATCAATAATACTGTTAATTAAGGCGACTAAAGGCTTCGGCAATTTTTCCATAATGATTTCCCTGATAGGTACCTCAATTTTCACAAGAAGAATAGTAAAGTTCACAAAACAACAATAAAACGCAAAATTATTCTCAAAAATGTCAGTAATTTAACTTACATTACTGTTATAATAGTTATATTTACTAAATCCGGCTGGTAATATCCAAATCCTATAGAAATAATAACACAATAACAGGAGCAATAAATTGTACGTCTATATCAATGTAAGGTGCACTCCTACACCATAAATATATGGCCAATGTGGGGATCGAACCCACGACATTCGCGTTATTAGCACGACGCTCTAACCAACTGAGCTAACCGGCCCATGAAACTTACTTTGGAAATTTTATGTATTTATTCAAACATATCATCATGAACAATTGTCCTTTTCACAAGTCTAACTTCATTTGACGGATTTTCCAGTTGACAAGGTAAAAAGCGTGGAAATCGTGCAAAAAGACTAAAAGTTTAAACCTACCACTTCTTTTTACATTTCCTGACGTTAAGAGTATCTTTTGACGAACTTCTGTTATCTCGGACATAGCCGAAAAGCTTTAATACTATAGACTATCAAAAATTCAGTGGCCAATGTGGGGATCGAACCCACGACATTCGCGTTATTAGCACGACGCTCTTTTTTTTTATCATTAATAAAATTTTTATTACATATTTACATACTGTCACCATTGAGACATCCCTCGTTGGTGAGAATTTTGCTATATACAGAGTTGTTAGTAGTTATCCTCCTACATTAGTAAAAAATAAAATACATCTAGATGTTCATGTTTTAAAAGTTAAAAGAATTATATACAGCATATATTTTTTTTTTTTTATGGCGATTCATTTTCCAAAAAAGTCTATGACTATAGGCGGTGGACAAATTCTATATTGAAAGCGAGACAACTCTAAAATATTTTCAAAAGTCAGACACACCTAAGTGCGATCGATAATTTTACGTTGGAATGTGATCTATTGTTCTAACAACCAATCAAATTGAAGTAACTGTCTAGACAAACAAAACTATGTTGTCGTTTTGAATATCTAATAAAGTGTTTTTGTGTAAAAAATATTTGTAGAATAATTGTCTTTGTTGTGTCATTTTATAATACGTGTATGCGTATTCAATGTATTTTCTTATTGTGTATTTGAAAAAACGTAGTGCATCTATTTCTTTGTCATGAAAAACTTTTAAATTCCGTGTTTTGAATATGCAAACTCGGGCTACACTAAGGAAAAAATTTAGAAAATAAGTATTAATATCTTGTGAACGTTTTAAAAACCCGAGTAAAAATAACTGTTCATAATCAATGGAATTAACCATGTCAGGTGGATAATTAATAAATATGTTGTGTAATGTGTCTTTCAGGTAATCATGAAGTGGTTGAATCTTTTGACAATGTACAAACAGGTGACCAAGATTCTCTATACCTTGGCCGCATGCTTTGCATGTGCCTGTATCTACCTGACCTATTCTGACCAACTTTTCAAGTGTAAAAATAGCTCGATGGACAATCCTATAATTTAAACAATGACAATCAGGAGGTAAACAACTCTGATTGACAACCAAATAAAGACTTTTGAAATTGAGAGGCGGATACTGCTCCTCCCAATGCTTTTCAGCAGAGGGCGTTTCAAAAAATTTTGACAGAAGAAGGCTGTAAAATAATTTCGTCACAGCACTTCTAAAATGAATTTCTCTGTCATTATCTAAACAAATTTTAACAATCGGAGCATTTTCAACATTCAGAGGATTTTCGGATTTTAATAGTTCTTTCCACTCTTCAGGAATACATCGTATGATTTTTTCGAAAGCTGTTTTTATTTGTTCTGTTTTTTCATCAGGAAATTTTTGTTTTATTATTTCATCTATTGAATTTGATGTGAAGAAACCCGGCATAAATTCATAGCAAATGTCTTTTATCCGTATCAAGCCTTTAGCACGACGCTCTAACCAACTGAGCTAACCGGCCGTTGGAAACATTTTGGGAAATTTTATGTGCTTATATATGGGTATCCTATTCTTACAGAATTACATATATAGAAAGGATATCTAAACTTTAAGATATGTTCAAATCCTTTGTACTTTGAATCTTAATGCGTTTTCTTGTCTAAAATAGTGTTGGATTTTGTGCTATTCTCATTGTGAGTCCATTTCATGGAAATTGTAAACATCACTGAACTTTTAATTTATTCTTATATTCTCATGTTGAGAATTAATATACTAGTTTAGTGGGCTTTCTTCAATCAGCGACAAAAACTAGAAAAATATATGGCCAATGTGGGGATCGAACCCACGACATTCGCGTTATTAGCACGACGCTCTAACCAACTGAGCTAACCGGCCCATGAAACTTACTTTGGAAATTTTATGTATTTATTCAAACATATCATCATGAACAATTGTCCTTTTCACAAGTCTAACTTCATTTGACGGATTTTCCAGTTGACAAGGTAAAAAGCGTGGAAATCGTGCAAAAAGACTAAAAGTTTAAACCTACCACTTCTTTTTACATTTCCTGACGTTAAGAGTATCTTTTGACGAACTTCTGTTATCTCGGACATAGCCGAAAAGCTTTAATACTATAGACTATCAAAAATTCAGTGGCCAATGTGGGGATCGAACCCACGACATTCGCGTTATTAGCACGACGCTCTAACCAACTGAGCTAACCGGCCGTTGGAAACATTTTGGGAAATTTTATGTGCTTATATATGGGTATCCTATTCTTACAGAATTACATATATAGAAAGGATATCTAAACTTTAAGATATGTTCAAATCCTTTGTACTTTGAATCTTAATGCGTTTTCTTGTCTAAAATAGTGTTGGATTTTGTGCTATTCTCATTGTGAGTCCATTTCATGGAAATTGTAAACATCACTGAACTTTTAATTTATTCTTATATTCTCATGTTGAGAATTAATATACTAGTTTAGTGGGCTTTCTTCAATCAGCGACAAAAACTAGAAAAATATATGGCCAATGTGGGGATCGAACCCACGACATTCGCGTTATTAGCACGACGCTCTAACCAACTGAGCTAACCGGCCCATGAAACTTACTTTGGAAATTTTATGTATTTATTCAAACATATCATCATGAACAATTGTCCTTTTCACAAGTCTAACTTCATTTGACGGATTTTCCAGTTGACAAGGTAAAAAGCGTGGAAATCGTGCAAAAAGACTAAAAGTTTAAACCTACCACTTCTTTTTACATTTCCTGACGTTAAGAGTATCTTTTGACGAACTTCTGTTATCTCGGACATAGCCGAAAAGCTTTAATACTATAGACTATCAAAAATTCAGTGGCCAATGTGGGGATCGAACCCACGACATTCGCGTTATTAGCACGACGCTCTAACCAACTGAGCTAACCGGCCGTTGGAAACATTTTGGGAAATTTTATGTACTTATATATGGGTATCCTATTCTTACAGAATTACATATATAGAAAGGATATCTAAACTTTAAGATATGTTCAAATCCTTTGTACTTTGAATCTTAATGCGTTTTCTTGTCTAAAATAGTGTTGGATTTTGTGCTATTCTCATTGTGAGTCCATTTCATGGAAATTGTAAACATCACTGAACTTTTAATTTATTCTTATATTCTCATGTTGAGAATTAATATACTAGTTTAGTGGGCTTTCTTCAATCAGCGACAAAAACTAGAAAAATATATGGCCAATGTGGGGATCGAACCCACGACATTCGCGTTATTAGCACGACGCTCTAACCAACTGAGCTAACCGGCCCATGAAACTTACTTTGGAAATTTTATGTATTTATTCAAACATATCATCATGAACAATTGTCCTTTTCACAAGTCTAACTTCATTTGACGAATTTTCCAGTTGACAAGGTAAAAAGCGTGGAAATCGTGCAAAAAGACTAAAAGTTTAAACCTACCACTTCTTTTTACATTTCCTGACGTTAAGAGTATCTTTTGACGAACTTCTGTTATCTCGGACATAGCCGAAAAGCTTTAATACTATAGACTATCAAAAATTCAGTGGCCAATGTGGGGATCGAACCCACGACATTCGCGTTATTAGCACGACGCTCTAACCAACTGAGCTAACCGGCCGTTGGAAACATTTTGGGAAATTTTATGTGCTTATATATGGGTATCCTATTCTTACAGAATTACATATATAGAAAGGATATCTAAACTTTAAGATATGTTCAAATCCTTTGTACTTTGAATCTTAATGCGTTTTCTTGTCTAAAATAGTGTTGGATTTTGTGCTATTCTCATTGTGAGTCCATTTCATGGAAATTGTAAACATCACTGAACTTTTAATTTATTCTTATATTCTCATGTTGAGAATTAATATACTAGTTTAGTGGGCTTTCTTCAATCAGCGACAAAAACTAGAAAAATATATGGCCAATGTGGGGATCGAACCCACGACATTCGCGTTATTAGCACGACGCTCTAACCAACTGAGCTAACCGGCCCATGAAACTTACTTTGGAAATTTTATGTATTTATTCAAACATATCATCATGAACAATTGTCCTTTTCACAAGTCTAACTTCATTTGACGGATTTTCCAGTTGACAAGGTAAAAAGCGTGGAAATCGTGCAAAAAGACTAAAAGTTTAAACCTACCACTTCTTTTTACATTTCCTGACGTTAAGAGTATCTTTTGACGAACTTCTGTTATCTCGGACATAGCCGAAAAGCTTTAATACTATAGACTATCAAAAATTCAGTGGCCAATGTGGGGATCGAACCCACGACATTCGCGTTATTAGCACGACGCTCTAACCAACTGAGCTAACCGGCCGTTGGAAACATTTTGGGAAATTTTATGTACTTATATATGGGTATCCTATTCTTACAGAATTACATATATAGAAAGGATATCTAAACTTTAAGATATGTTCAAATCCTTTGTACTTTGAATCTTAATGCGTTTTCTTGTCTAAAATAGTGTTGGATTTTGTGCTATTCTCATTGTGAGTCCATTTCATGGAAATTGTAAACATCACTGAACTTTTAATTTATTCTTATATTCTCATGTTGAGAATTAATATACTAGTTTAGTGGGCTTTCTTCAATCAGCGACAAAAACTAGAAAAATATATGGCCAATGTGGGGATCGAACCCACGACATTCGCGTTATTAGCACGACGCTCTAACCAACTGAGCTAACCGGCCCATGAAACTTACTTTGGAAATTTTATGTATTTATTCAAACATATCATCATGAACAATTGTCCTTTTCACAAGTCTAACTTCATTTGACGGATTTTCCAGTTGACAAGGTAAAAAGCGTGGAAATCGTGCAAAAAGACTAAAAGTTTAAACCTACCACTTCTTTTTACATTTCCTGACGTTAAGAGTATCTTTTGACGAACTTCTGTTATCTCGGACATAGCCGAAAAGCTTTAATACTATAGACTATCAAAAATTCAGTGGCCAATGTGGGGATCGAACCCACGACATTCGCGTTATTAGCACGACGCTCTAACCAACTGAGCTAACCGGCCGTTGGAAACATTTTGGGAAATTTTATGTACTTATATATGGGTATCCTATTCTTACAGAATTACATATATAGAAAGGATATCTAAACTTTAAGATATGTTCAAATCCTTTGTACTTTGAATCTTAATGCGTTTTCTTGTCTAAAATAGTGTTGGATTTTGTGCTATTCTCATTGTGAGTCCATTTCATGGAAATTGTAAACATCACTGAACTTTTAATTTATTCTTATATTCTCATGTTGAGAATTAATATACTAGTTTAGTGGGCTTTCTTCAATCAGCGACAAAAACTAGAAAAATATATGGCCAATGTGGGGATCGAACCCACGACATTCGCGTTATTAGCACGACGCTCTAACCAACTGAGCTAACCGGCCCATGAAACTTACTTTGGAAATTTTATGTATTTATTCAAACATATCATCATGAACAATTGTCCTTTTCACAAGTCTAACTTCATTTGACGGATTTTCCAGTTGACAAGGTAAAAAGCGTGGAAATCGTGCAAAAAGACTAAAAGTTTAAACCTACCACTTCTTTTTACATTTCCTGACGTTAAGAGTATCTTTTGACGAACTTCTGTTATCTCGGACATAGCCGAAAAGCTTTAATACTATAGACTATCAAAAATTCAGTGGCCAATGTGGGGATCGAACCCACGACATTCGCGTTATTAGCACGACGCTCTAACCAACTGAGCTAACCGGCCGTTGGAAACATTTTGGGAAATTTTATGTACTTATATATGGGTATCCTATTCTTACAGAATTACATATATAGAAAGGATATCTAAACTTTAAGATATGTTCAAATCCTTTGTACTTTGAATCTTAATGCGTTTTCTTGTCTAAAATAGTGTTGGATTTTGTGCTATTCTCATTGTGAGTCCATTTCATGGAAATTGTAAACATCACTGAACTTTTAATTTATTCTTATATTCTCATGTTGAGAATTAATATACTAGTTTAGTGGGCTTTCTTCAATCAGCGACAAAAACTAGAAAAATATATGGCCAATGTGGGGATCGAACCCACGACATTCGCGTTATTAGCACGACGCTCTTTTTTTTTTTTTTTTTATCTTTATTCAATAAAACATTCACTGCAATTTACAATATCTTAAAAAAAAACATATAACATAACTGTTCAATTCAAATCTCAAAATGTCATTCTGTTATTTTATTTTACTACATATTTACATATAAAACATCAGGAGTTCTTCATCCAATACGACAATACAATTATCATTTAAAAATTTCTTGTTAAAAACAGAAAGTCTGTTTGTATATTTGCAATATGTATAGAAATATCTTACATAATGTTTCACAGTATATTTGAAATATTCCACTGTATTTACACTTTTTACATTGTTTTTTATCATTTGTCTCTGTTTCATAACACATAGTTTTGCAACAGAAAGGATGAAATTAACAAAATGAATATTAACACCTTTTACTGTTCCTGTCATTCCAAGAAGGAAAATCCTCTTGTAAGTATTTTTTTGAAACAAATCTATTTCAGACTTTACAAACAACTCAAAAAGTATGTTGAATATATAATCATGATATTCTTTCAATTTTCCACATGTTAGAAAAATATGAAATAAATCTTCTTGGTCGTTATTACAACTTTGACATAAATCACTGTCTAATATCCTTATTTTCTTAAGTTTAATATTTGTAAAAATTCTGTTATGAACAATCTTAAAATCTAAATCAATACAGTCAGATGGCTTCCAATAACTATGCACTTGTTTCCAAATGTCAACAAATTCACTTTCGTTTACATCAACATGATCTCTCCAAAATTCATAACCATTTGGTTTAATAAAACATTTAGCCAATAGAATTGAGTAAAATCGTTTAGTGTTACAGGAAGTTACATCACTAACTTTGTTTTCGTACTCTATAAAATATCTAGAAACTTCTTCATGCACTTCAAAACACTTTGTGCATATAACAGTTTTCCACTCATCAGGTATTAACATTAACAATTTTTCATATTTTACCTTTATGCTATCAAAGCTAACATTTTCAACTTTTTCCTGTATTATTTCAAAAATAGCCTGGCTTGACAAAAATCCAGGAATTACTTCATATGTAATATCTTTTAATTGTACAATACCAGCAGTTATAAAACAATCCCACTCATTAATTTTACTTGATAAAAACTTTACAGAATTAAAAAACAAAGGCTGGTGATAAATATCAGCAGTACTGAGATCCACACTTATCTCTGGTTTAAGATACTGCCACGCTTCCATCATCTCCTTATAAACAGGAGGTAAACATAACATACTTTTTGTATCTAAAGACATAAATAACACACTTCTATCTAAGTTCATGTTATGTACTCTTTTCAAAAAATAATTAAATGTACTTTTCCATAAACTTTTACAATCAGGATTTAAAAACCTTCCTAAAAATTTCAGTCTAAAAGACAACATTTTCAAATGAACATCAGGAATGTTAAGTCCTCCTGTACCTTTACTTCCAATAATTGTTCTATACTTTAACAAGTGTGAGCCAGATGACCACAAAAAATTAATACATAATTGTTTCAATTTATCAGAAACCCACTGAGGTACAGATGAAACAGCTAAAGTATACCAAACCCTAGACATCATCAATGAAGAAATTACAACAGCTCTACCTGATAATGTTAAATGTCTCTGTTTCCACATATTTACAATATTTGTGATTTTTTTAATTTTATCTTTCCAATTCCTATCAATACATTCGTTTTGGTTTTTCCCAACAAAAACTCCTAAGACCTGTACACAGTTTTCACAAATTTTGAGACCTAGGTCTTTTTTATCACAATCATTTAATTTACCTTTTCCAACACACATTATCTCAGATTTATTTTTATTAACTGTAGAACCTGATGCTCTACTATAAAGATCAAAAACACCAAAAGTTTCATATATTGACCTCTTGTCATTTACACATAATGTTGTGTCATCGGCATGTTGAAATATAAGCGCCGTTTCATTACTACAAGGTATATCTATGCCTCTAATATTACAATTACTCTTAATTCTATATGCTAATGGTTCTGCTGATAAAACATATAATAAGGCACTGATAGGGCATCCTTGTCGAATACCATTTTTAATCTTAAAATACTTTGACAAAAATCCATTACATTTAACAGAACTTTGTATATCAGTATAAAATATTTTAATCCAATTTATAAATCTATTTCCAAACCCAAACTTTTCTAACACTTTTACCAAATATTTATGACATAATTTGTCAAACGCCTTTTCCTGATCAAATTTTACAATATATGCTTCCATATTCTCATCTTCTATTAAATCTATTATATCTCTAATACATGCAATTGTATCTGCAATGTCCCTTCCTGATATACAACAAGTTTGACTATTTGAAATAATTTTACAAAGCACAGTCTTAAACCTGTTTGACATAACACGAGCTAAAATTTTATAATCGACTTGCAAAAGTGAAATAGGTCTATAATTTCGTAAATCTCTCTTATCACCTTTATTCTTAAAAATAAGAGATATGAGACCACTTCTCATAGATCTAGTCAATGATTTGTCATTTTCTACTGTATTATATAATTTCAATAAAATATCTTTTAAAACATTAAAAAATTTACAATAAAACTCTACAGTAAGTCCGTCTGACCCTGGACTCTTATTCTTTGCCATTTTATTAACGGCTAAAGATATCTCATTAATTGATATATCACTGTCACATAATTCTTGGTCATCTGTATTTACTTTTATAGGTACACTTTGTAACAATTCATCCATGGCATGTTCATTTGTTTCTACACAAGAATACAATTTGTTATAAAACTGATATTGCAATTCTAATAAATTTTCCGTATCTGATACAACAGTATTTTGTTCACTATCAAAAAGTTCTTTTATACAATTAGCTTCTTGTTTATGTTTCTCTAAATTGAAAAAATATTTGGTACATTTATCATTTTCTGTTGCCCAATATGCTTTTGATCTTAATATAGCACCTTTACACTTTTCCTCCTCTAATACACTCAATTCTAATTTAAGATTTTCATATTGCTCTATATTAACATTTTCACCTTCTGCAATTCTAATGCATATTCTTTCAATTTTATTTTGTAAAGTATAATACTTAGCATTTTTTTCTTTTGCTATTCTCTTGCTAAATACTTGTGAAAACTTTTTTATCTTATACTTCAAATTGTCCCACCATATCAGTGTCTCTGTTTCAAAAAGAGAACATTTTTTACTCTCTTCGATAATCTTGATAACCTTTAAAACATATTCTTCATTATCTAAAAGTGTATTATTTAAAATCCAAACACCTGGACCTCTTTCTACATTGTCAAAAATAACTTTCATTTCTACAAAAGCATGATCACTAAAAGAAGTATCTTTATATCTTACATATTGCACATATTGTGATATATTTCTACATATTAAAAAATAATCAATTCTTGATTGCTGCAAATCTAAATTACATACACGCTTCCTTGAAAAAGTTCTACTGTCCGGATTTCTCCGACGCCATACATCATATACATTATTATTATTCATTAAGTTACACAATGTTTTATAACCAATATCATCTTTGTGTTCTGTTTTACTAGCCCTGTCCAATTTTGACAAAGTTGTATTCCAATCTCCAGATACAATAATATTATCATATTTTTGCATATAATTATTTAAAAACATAAAAAAATCACTCTTTTCCTTTACTATATTGTGAGCATATACATTCAAAATATTATAAACACTACCTTCATGTTCAAACTTCACGTGTAAAAATCTACCATCTTTATCATTATACACTTTAGTTACATTGTGTTTATATTTCTGACTAACAAGTATTGCAACACCTTGCCTCGATTGAGTACTATTACTATAAAAAACTGTACCTTCAAAAATGTCAGATACATTTGTTACAAAATTTTCATCTCAGAATGTCTCTTGTAGCATCAAAAAATCTATTCTACTTTCATTTATTACAGATACATACTTCTTAAATTTATTCACATTTCTCAGCCCATTACAGTTATTGCTGACAAATAAAACCATTACGAAAAAAGAAAAAAGAAAAAATACATTAAGATTCTCCATTGTTTACACTCTTTTTATAAGGGTTCTTTCTTATATTACCTTTCACATTCGGGGGAATTTTCATTTTATTTCTTCTCTTAAACCCACCTGTATTGGTGGACTTAGACTGACCATGTTCTTTTTCATCAGCACATGGACAGTCTTCCATGCTTTCGCTGTTGACATCAGATTCTGTGTTATTTTCACACAATAAGATGTCCTTGCTTATATTACTATCATTACTTTCATTTTTTCCATTTTGCATATCATTACTTTCATTATTTTCATCTTGCATATCATTATCCCAATTTTCTATAACAATTTCATTTTCATTATCATCATTACACAATATTTTTTGTACAGTTTCAGTGTCACTATCAGCATCAATCTGTCTTTTCTGTCCTTTGTTCTTTGCACCACTGTGATCTTTTTCGTCGGCGCGATCTTTGCTCTCTGCACCATCGCGATCTTTCTCACCAGCGCGATCTTGTTTCTTTCTACTACTGCGATCTTTGACATCAGCGCGATCTTGTTTCTTTCTACCACTGCGATCTTTGACATCAGCGCGATCTTTATTCTTTGCACCACTGCGATCTTTTGAATCCTTTTTTCCTTTTCCTTTTGCACTACCATCTCCGCGATCTTCGTTTTCTGTTATCTCTTCGATAGTATGCTCGGAAGAACTGCTACCATCGTCATCAGATCCACCATTCCTGTCATCATCTTTTGTACTCGTGATTTCTTCGTTAACGTCACTCATGTGCTTACTTATGGGATGTACTTCTGCATGAACTTCTATTTTGGGATGACTTTCTACATCATGTTCATCATCTACGTCATCATCCATTTCTTCTTCATCTGAGCATTCACATTCCTCTTTCTGTTTGCCACACCCTTCACGATGGCATTTGCATTCATCATATTTCTCATAACACTTTGCACAAAAACATACACAAGGATCATATTTGCAATATGAACAAGTACCATCATCTTCAATCGGACAGAAACACTCATTTGGCAGATTATCACATTTATCACACTTCTTTGCTTTACATTCCTTCTTTTTGTGTCCTTGTTTGTTACAACCACGGCAAATCAAGTTTGGGCATTGTCTATACTTGTGTGAAGGAGACCCACACATATTACAAAGTTGTTTCTGGTGATCATGAACGACTTTAAAATATTTTTCCCCGTAACCAGTATCAAACTTCATAGACCACGACAAAGAAATCAAGTCAGGTGGAAATTTCACTTTCACGTATCGAGTGCCATCAGCAACCTGAGTTCCCGGATGAACATGTCTATATATAGGTGAATGAATTGTACAGTTCTTTTCTTTCAATTTATTAATTATCACACTATCCTCAACATGTGCAGGCAAATTCAAAAATGAAACAACGACTAAATCAGAAAATTGAAAATTACAGTCAAAAGATTGTTCATCTATCTCTAATCCTCTTGTCAATTTTTCAGCATTTTCTTCTGTAATCGTTGTTACCACATAATAACTTTCCGCATCATTAGGTACAACTGCCAAAACCGAATTTTCTCCACATACTTTCTCAGCTGCTTCAATTACCTGCTCAGCCAAAAATGTCCTAGTTGGTATGTTAATTACCTTAACTGCACATTCTTTCTTAAATACCTTGCCGCCTTTCATATATTTTGTTTGCCTATATGAATTCTGCATTTTTCCATTACGACTAGTTTCTTGAGACATTTTACCGAACACACCTAACCCAGTCAGGTGCACCGAAGTGTCCTCCCCCCTTTTCCTGAAACCACCAGGAATAGGGGTAAACGTCAACACAATTTATCAATAGATATTGTCAATAGTATCTCCGCACTAAAGTTAGTCTATGCATCAACAATTTATCATGAAAACAATTCTCTAACTCACCGAATATACGAATACAATATAGGTCCTATCAACACTACATGCTTCCGCTTTGGGTGCATTCGAAAAACCTCCCTCATTTCCTGACGTTAAGAGTATCTTTTGACGAACTTCTGTTATCTCGGACATAGCCGAAAAGCTTTAATACTATAGACTATCAAAAATTCAGTGGCCAATGTGGGGATCGAACCCACGACATTCGCGTTATTAGCACGACGCTCTAACCAACTGAGCTAACCGGCCGTTGGAAACATTTTGGGAAATTTTATGTACTTATATATGGGTATCCTATTCTTACAGAATTACATATATAGAAAGGATATCTAAACTTTAAGATATGTTCAAATCCTTTGTACTTTGAATCTTAATGCGTTTTCTTGTCTAAAATAGTGTTGGATTTTGTGCTATTCTCATTGTGAGTCCATTTCATGGAAATTGTAAACATCACTGAAC
This sequence comes from Mytilus trossulus, assembly GCF_036588685.1. Taxonomy (NCBI): domain Eukaryota; kingdom Metazoa; phylum Mollusca; class Bivalvia; order Mytilida; family Mytilidae; genus Mytilus; species Mytilus trossulus. The sequence goes on from NC_086378.1 coordinate 6,207,327, forward strand.
TTTTAATTTATTCTTATATTCTCATGTTGAGAATTAATATACTAGTTTAGTGGGCTTTCTTCAATCAGCGACAAAAACTAGAAAAATATATGGCCAATGTGGGGATCGAACCCACGACATTCGCGTTATTAGCACGACGCTCTAACCAACTGAGCTAACCGGCCCATGAAACTTACTTTGGAAATTTTATGTATTTATTCAAACATATCATCATGAACAATTGTCCTTTTCACAAGTCTAACTTCATTTGACGGATTTTCCAGTTGACAAGGTAAAAAGCGTGGAAATCGTGCAAAAAGACTAAAAGTTTAAACCTACCACTTCTTTTTACATTTCCTGACGTTAAGAGTATCTTTTGACGAACTTCTGTTATCTCGGACATAGCCGAAAAGCTTTAATACTATAGACTATCAAAAATTCAGTGGCCAATGTGGGGATCGAACCCACGACATTCGCGTTATTAGCACGACGCTCTAACCAACTGAGCTAACCGGCCGTTGGAAACATTTTGGGAAATTTTATGTACTTATATATGGGTATCCTATTCTTACAGAATTACATATATAGAAAGGATATCTAAACTTTAAGATATGTTCAAATCCTTTGTACTTTGAATCTTAATGCGTTTTCTTGTCTAAAATAGTGTTGGATTTTGTGCTATTCTCATTGTGAGTCCATTTCATGGAAATTGTAAACATCACTGAACTTTTAATTTATTCTTATATTCTCATGTTGAGAATTAATATACTAGTTTAGTGGGCTTTCTTCAATCAGCGACAAAAACTAGAAAAATATATGGCCAATGTGGGGATCGAACCCACGACATTCGCGTTATTAGCACGACGCTCTAACCAACTGAGCTAACCGGCCCATGAAACTTACTTTGGAAATTTTATGTATTTATTCAAACATATCATCATGAACAATTGTCCTTTTCACAAGTCTAACTTCATTTGACGGATTTTCCAGTTGACAAGGTAAAAAGCGTGGAAATCGTGCAAAAAGACTAAAAGTTTAAACCTACCACTTCTTTTTACATTTCCTGACGTTAAGAGTATCTTTTGACGAACTTCTGTTATCTCGGACATAGCCGAAAAGCTTTAATACTATAGACTATCAAAAATTCAGTGGCCAATGTGGGGATCGAACCCACGACATTCGCGTTATTAGCACGACGCTCTAACCAACTGAGCTAACCGGCCGTTGGAAACATTTTGGGAAATTTTATGTACTTATATATGGGTATCCTATTCTTACAGAATTACATATATAGAAAGGATATCTAAACTTTAAGATATGTTCAAATCCTTTGTACTTTGAATCTTAATGCGTTTTCTTGTCTAAAATAGTGTTGGATTTTGTGCTATTCTCATTGTGAGTCCATTTCATGGAAATTGTAAACATCACTGAACTTTTAATTTATTCTTATATTCTCATGTTGAGAATTAATATACTAGTTTAGTGGGCTTTCTTCAATCAGCGACAAAAACTAGAAAAATATATGGCCAATGTGGGGATCGAACCCACGACATTCGCGTTATTAGCACGACGCTCTAACCAACTGAGCTAACCGGCCCATGAAACTTACTTTGGAAATTTTATGTATTTATTCAAACATATCATCATGAACAATTGTCCTTTTCACAAGTCTAACTTCATTTGACGGATTTTCCAGTTGACAAGGTAAAAAGCGTGGAAATCGTGCAAAAAGACTAAAAGTTTAAACCTACCACTTCTTTTTACATTTCCTGACGTTAAGAGTATCTTTTGACGAACTTCTGTTATCTCGGACATAGCCGAAAAGCTTTAATACTATAGACTATCAAAAATTCAGTGGCCAATGTGGGGATCGAACCCACGACATTCGCGTTATTAGCACGACGCTCTAACCAACTGAGCTAACCGGCCGTTGGAAACATTTTGGGAAATTTTATGTACTTATATATGGGTATCCTATTCTTACAGAATTACATATATAGAAAGGATATCTAAACTTTAAGATATGTTCAAATCCTTTGTACTTTGAATCTTAATGCGTTTTCTTGTCTAAAATAGTGTTGGATTTTGTGCTATTCTCATTGTGAGTCCATTTCATGGAAATTGTAAACATCACTGAACTTTTAATTTATTCTTATATTCTCATGTTGAGAATTAATATACTAGTTTAGTGGGCTTTCTTCAATCAGCGACAAAAACTAGAAAAATATATGGCCAATGTGGGGATCGAACCCACGACATTCGCGTTATTAGCACGACGCTCTAACCAACTGAGCTAACCGGCCCATGAAACTTACTTTGGAAATTTTATGTATTTATTCAAACATATCATCATGAACAATTGTCCTTTTCACAAGTCTAACTTCATTTGACGGATTTTCCAGTTGACAAGGTAAAAAGCGTGGAAATCGTGCAAAAAGACTAAAAGTTTAAACCTACCACTTCTTTTTACATTTCCTGACGTTAAGAGTATCTTTTGACGAACTTCTGTTATCTCGGACATAGCCGAAAAGCTTTAATACTATAGACTATCAAAAATTCAGTGGCCAATGTGGGGATCGAACCCACGACATTCGCGTTATTAGCACGACGCTCTAACCAACTGAGCTAACCGGCCGTTGGAAACATTTTGGGAAATTTTATGTACTTATATATGGGTATCCTATTCTTACAGAATTACATATATAGAAAGGATATCTAAACTTTAAGATATGTTCAAATCCTTTGTACTTTGAATCTTAATGCGTTTTCTTGTCTAAAATAGTGTTGGATTTTGTGCTATTCTCATTGTGAGTCCATTTCATGGAAATTGTAAACATCACTGAACTTTTAATTTATTCTTATATTCTCATGTTGAGAATTAATATACTAGTTTAGTGGGCTTTCTTCAATCAGCGACAAAAACTAGAAAAATATATGGCCAATGTGGGGATCGAACCCACGACATTCGCGTTATTAGCACGACGCTCTAACCAACTGAGCTAACCGGCCCATGAAACTTACTTTGGAAATTTTATGTATTTATTCAAACATATCATCATGAACAATTGTCCTTTTCACAAGTCTAACTTCATTTGACGGATTTTCCAGTTGACAAGGTAAAAAGCGTGGAAATCGTGCAAAAAGACTAAAAGTTTAAACCTACCACTTCTTTTTACATTTCCTGACGTTAAGAGTATCTTTTGACGAACTTCTGTTATCTCGGACATAGCCGAAAAGCTTTAATACTATAGACTATCAAAAATTCAGTGGCCAATGTGGGGATCGAACCCACGACATTCGCGTTATTAGCACGACGCTCTAACCAACTGAGCTAACCGGCCGTTGGAAACATTTTGGGAAATTTTATGTACTTATATATGGGTATCCTATTCTTACAGAATTACATATATAGAAAGGATATCTAAACTTTAAGATATGTTCAAATCCTTTGTACTTTGAATCTTAATGCGTTTTCTTGTCTAAAATAGTGTTGGATTTTGTGCTATTCTCATTGTGAGTCCATTTCATGGAAATTGTAAACATCACTGAACTTTTAATTTATTCTTATATTCTCATGTTGAGAATTAATATACTAGTTTAGTGGGCTTTCTTCAATCAGCGACAAAAACTAGAAAAATATATGGCCAATGTGGGGATCGAACCCACGACATTCGCGTTATTAGCACGACGCTCTTTTTTTTTTTTTTATCTTTATTAAAATAAGACATCATATTATACACATTAAAATACATAAATCATTATCACAAGTGTCAATATCAATTCGAAATGTCTATAACATTCAATTTCCAGCTTCTGTATAAATGTCTACATGACACAATCATTTTAGATATTCAAATTACTACAATTTAAATATTATATCATTATCTACTTCTTTAACCAGAGGATTATCAAGCAAAAATTTCTTTTCAAATAAAGAATTCATTTTACATTTTTGACACATATACACATAAAAGTACATTACATAATGTTTCAGTGTGTACTTGAAAAGTTGAACTAAATTTACATTTGTTTTGCCATTCATTATAATATTCCTTCTTCTAAATATACAATATCTTGCAGTTGAAAGCAGAAAGTTAACAAAACTTTCATTAACACCTTTCATCTTCCAATTTAACCCAAATAGTAGCAAATGTTCACTCTGTACAGCACTTATTTTGTCAGAATCACAATTTTCAAATAATTTTACAAACAATTCAGACAAATAGTTATGAAATTCTAAAAGTTCATCACAGTTTATAAACATATGTAAAAGATCCTCAATTTCACTACCACAAACATCACATAAATCATCATCAGACCATCCAATTCTTTTGAATTTACTTTTAGTAAATATACAATTATGAAGTATTTTGTAATCTAGTTCAATAAACTTTGCAGGTTTCCAGAATAAATTTACATTACACCACATTTTACTAAAGTCATTATCATCAATATTGAACAGTGTTTTCCACATTTCAACACCACATGGATCTTTACAAATATCATCTAGTAAACAATTATACAGCTTATTAACAGTACACAATGGTAACTCAAATGGTACATGATTAATAATAACAGAAATGTCTATTGTTCTTTTTGTATTCCTATGATGCAATTCACTTTGCACGGTCTGCTTCCAGTCATCAGGAATAGCACATATTAAACAATGATAACGATCAATTACATTCTTTACATTTGCATTTTCAAATACATTTTGTATTATTTCAACAATAGCACAATCAGGTAAAAACCCTGTTTTTACCTCATAACATATATCCTTCAGAGTAATAATACCAGCATTTATAAAATCATACCAAAGTATTGGTTTATCCTTCAGAACAATCTCCGGATTCCTAAACAGTGGTTGATCATATATATTTTCTACACTTAATTTCAATTCAGACTTCTGTCTCAAGATATACCAAGCTTCTAACATTTCTATATACACAGTCGGTAAACATTTTAACTCACAATGTGGTACTTGAATAAACAATACTTCTAAACCGAGATTCATATTATAAATCTTTGACACAAAATACTTAAAAGTATGCTTCCATAGTACATCATATTCATCATTTATCAATCTTCCTAAAAACTTTAGTCTAAATGCATGTATTTTACATTTCATGTCAACTAATTGCAAACCTCCATTACATTTAGGATTTATTATAACATTATATTTCACCAAATGAGATCTCTTATTCCATACAAAATTAACACATAAAATCTTTATCTCATTATAAGCCCATTCTGGGATAGAGGATACAAAAAGCGTATACCAAAATCTAGACATCATTAACGTATTTACAACAACAACTCTACCCTGCAAGGTTAATTGCCTTTGTAACCATATATTCAAAAGAGATTTTAATTTTGATATCTTTTCTTTCCAATTTAGATCATCACATATATTTCTATTTTTTCCAACATAAACACCAAGTAACTGTACATTATTATCACATACTTGTAAACCATACTCCTGTTTTTCTACAGGTGACAAATCTCCCTTTCCAACACACAAAATTTCAGATTTTTGTCTATTAATTTTAGCACCAGTTGCTTTACTATATAAATCAAAAACTTTGAAAACTTCTGATATAGATTGTTTATTACAAACAGATAAAGTTGTATCGTCTGCATGCTGAAAAATTAATCCTTCTTTTCCACTATTTGGAACAACAATACCTTTTATCAAATCATTTTTAACAATCTTACTATGTAAAGGCTCAGCAGCTAAAACATACAATAATGCACTTATAGGACAGCCTTGTCTAATACCATTCTTAATACAAAAATAGTTTGTTAAGAAACCATTGCATTTTACTGCACTATTAATACCATTATAAAATATTTCTATCCATTTGATAAATTTATCTCCAAAACCATATCTTTTCAAAACCTTCAATAAATATGAGTGGCTCACTCTATCAAAAGCCTTTTCTTGATCAATTTTAATAATATAACCTTCAAGTTCATCTCTTTCAATAATTTCTATGATATCTCTAACATTTGCTACATTATTAGATATATCTCGACCCATTATACAACAAGTTTGGTCTACAGAAACAATTTTTGGTAATACAGTTTTAAATCTATTTGCCATTATTCTGGCCAAAATTTTATAATCAACCTGTAACAGAGATATCGGTCTATAATTTTTAAGCGATCTTCTGTCACCTTTTTTCTTAAATACAAGACTGATAACACCACATTTCATTGATCTACTTAAAAATCCCTTTTGTTGAATAGTATTATACAGTTTCATAAGTACATACTTAAGCTCAGAATAAAAATGACAATAAAACTCAACAGTAAGTCCGTCTGATCCTGGACTTTTATTTTTGGACATTTGAGATAATGCTTTTATTATTTCATCAAACGAAATATCTGACTCACATAATTGATGATCATTTTCATCTATTTTTACATCTACACAATCTAATAATTCATTCATTTTTATATCATCAGTATCAACACAAGTATACAATTCTTTATAAAAATCATATTGCAAATCTAAAATACCATTAATGTCATTAACACATTCATTATTCACATTCAACAATTCCTTTACAGAATTATTCTCCTGTTTATATTTTTCTAAATTTAAAAAATATTTTGTATTTTTGTCTGATTCCACAGCCCAAACAGCTTTAGATCTGAGAACAGCACCTCTACATTTTTCCAATTCATATTGAGACAATTCTAATCTCAAACTTTCCAATTTAGCTATATCAATATCATTGCCATTGGCAGCTTTTTCACATAAATTATTAATTTGCTTTTCTAATCTAAAATAATCTCTTCTATTCTCTTTAGCTATAGAAGAAGAAAAGATTTGGGAATATCTTTTAATTTTATACTTTAGATTATCCCACCATATCAAAATATCTCTTTCATATAATTCATTTTCTTTTTCTACAGTTATAATTTCCTTAACTCTTCTAACATACTGTTCATTATGTAAAAGTGTATTGTTAAGAATCCACAAACCAGGACCCTTTTCTATATTATTACAGTTTACATTCAATATAACAAAAGCATGATCACTTAAACTAGTTAAGTTATAATATACATTTTGAATACATGGTGACAATTGTCTACTAACTAAAAAATAATCTATCCTACTCTGTTGTAATTCATTATTACTAATACGTTTCCATGAAAATATTCTACTGTGGGTGTTTCTAGCACGCCACACATCATACACATTATTATTATTAACTATTTCATATAATTTTCTACATGGTTCATCTACAATATGTTTTGTTTTGCCACCTCTGTCTAAATGAGACAAACTAGTATTGAAGTCGCCTCCAATAATCAGATTGTCCATATTCTCCGTATACAGTTTTACAAATTCAAAGAACTCTGATCTTTCAGTTACCGTATTTGGCGCATATAAAGATATAATATTATACAATTTTTCATTCTCAATAAATGTTACATGTAAAAATCTACCTTTTTCATCAGAATAAACAAATTTTATTTTATCTTTACAATAATTATTTGAAAGTACAGCAACACCTTGTCTACAATTCAAACCATTATTACAAGTGATTTTACCTGGATATAAATGCTTAATACTATCTATATAATTATTATCCCAAAAAGTCTCCTGTAAAAGTACAATACTAATTTTTTTATCATCAATAACACTAACAAAGTTCTGAAAATTATTTACACATCTAAGACCATTACAATTAAATGAACATATAAGCACCATTGCAAAAATGAAATAAAATAAAATTACATATTTATCCATTGTTTACATCTTAGTACTTTCACAAGTTTGACCTACAGATCTAACACCTTTACCATCTAGATTAGGAGGAGGGTTTAACCTTGATCTCCTTTCAAGCTTTCTCTGTTTTTTTTTTAATTTTCGAGCTTGCTTAGCACTAATAAATTGACCAACAATTTTAATATCAACATCACTATTTGTATCCAGTATTTCTACTGAACTTTCATACCCATCACCAGAACAGACAGACAATTCTTCATTTTCTTTTGCACCTTCAGTGGTGATAACTTCATCACCAACCGGGGTGCTAATCATTTCATTCAATGAGAGACTATTCTCCATATCAACATCATTAATTCCACCACTCTCTCCTACAACAGCATCGCAGGAGAGACTGGTGTCATCATCTCTCTTGATTTTTTTACCTTCACTTAATTCCCTGTCTGTTCCAGCTACAATATTTTCACTAACAACTATGTCATTTTCAATTGAACCATCTGTTCTATGATCATCATTGTCACCAGTACCATCCTCTGAAATCGGACGCTTCCTCTTTAAACCATCTTGAACCCCATTTTGCTCATTGTGCACTTCTACGTCCACTACTGTTAGCTTTGAGACTTCTGTTTTTCGCACTTTTTCCACACCACCACTGTCATGTTTTTCTTCACCTTCAATACATTTTTCACTCAGTTTACCCTCAGTGTCATGAACATTTTCACTGAAAGTAGACTTTACGAAAGTTTCTGTATCCTCCTCATCTGCACTATTTACATCTGGTCTTATTTGTATTATAACGTCTGAATTGCTGTCATTAGCTACCATACAAATACAATCTTTTGATGGTTGATCACATTCTGTGCATCGACATACACACGGAACTTTGAAACAATCAGTACAAGGACAAACGCACGGGTCACTTCGGCAATTGTGACACTTACATACACATGGAACTGTGTCACATGTGTAGCAAGTACATGTACATTTCAAGTTTGCATTTCCGCAAATTCTACATTTACACATGCAGAAATATTCTCCACAGTCTGCACAATTTCTATTATTTTCTTCTCGGTTACGGTTTTCACGTTCCCATCTGGCTGAAGGCTTACAAACACATTTCAACGGCAAATTACGGCAAAATTTACATTTTTTTGCTCTACAACTTTTCAATGCATGTCCAGTTTCTCCACAACCATAACACAGAAAATGTGGACAATCTTTTCTCATGTGCTCAGGAGACGAACACTCTGAGCAAACCTTTGTTTGGTTGTTATGAACCACACGATAGTATTTGGTATCGGTGCCAAATTTAAAAGGCATTGACCACGGCAGGGCTACTACCCCTGGAGGAAACTTACACCTCATGAATCGTGTGCCATCAGCAACCTGAGTCCCAGGTACGGTTCGTCTGTAAACAGGTGAAACTACTTTCACTCCTTTACTTTCAATCTTACTTGTAATCTCATCGTCACAAATATAGGACGGTAGTTTTATTACTGAAACTACAGTTATGTCCGAAAACATCATACTGCATTCAAAATCTCTATTGGCAATTTCTACGCCTCGTAACATCTTAAACGCATTCTCTTTCGAGTCAAAGGTTACATCATATGACGATAAATCGCATCGTACTACTGCTAATACAGAATTCAGTCCGGTTAAAGTCTCAATATCATCTATCACAACATTTTCTCCAATAACTTGTGTAGGAATTTTTTCCACCCTTACAGTACATTCTCGCTGATAATATTTATTATCAGTCACATAATTCTGTTTAGAAAACTGATTTCTTTTTTCCTTTGGGTTTCTACGAGAATTTCCTACATTCGGACGATTCGGCTCCAACTGAGACATTTTTAAATTCCAAAGCAAGCACTGCCTAACAAAAAAAGTCAAGCGCACCCAAGTCGACCCCCCTCCTCCAAACGATTAAATCGTCCGAGTAGGGGTAAACAGCATATATATAAACAGTTTATCAGTTCCAAAATGTCAAATACAATGCAATGTTCATCAGAATTACCTTTGTTTATGAATATATCATATATAATCCGTCGAATTCAACGAAATTTTTCCGGAGACTTGTTTACACTTCCATCTTGGGCTGTGCTCAATTCATCCCCCAGCACGACGCTCTAACCAACTGAGCTAACCGGCCCATGAAACTTACTTTGGAAATTTTATGTATTTATTCAAACATATCATCATGAACAATTGTCCTTTTCACAAGTCTAACTTCATTTGACGGATTTTCCAGTTGACAAGGTAAAAAGCGTGGAAATCGTGCAAAAAGACTAAAAGTTTAAACCTACCACTTCTTTTTACATTTCCTGACGTTAAGAGTATCTTTTGACGAACTTCTGTTATCTCGGACATAGCCGAAAAGCTTTAATACTATAGACTATCAAAAATTCAGTGGCCAATGTGGGGATCGAACCCACGACATTCGCGTTATTAGCACGACGCTCTAACCAACTGAGCTAACCGGCCGTTGGAAACATTTTGGGAAATTTTATGTACTTATATATGGGTATCCTATTCTTACAGAATTACATATATAGAAAGGATATCTAAACTTTAAGATATGTTCAAATCCTTTGTACTTTGAATCTTAATGCGTTTTCTTGTCTAAAATAGTGTTGGATTTTGTGCTATTCTCATTGTGAGTCCATTTCATGGAAATTGTAAACATCACTGAACTTTTAATTTATTCTTATATTCTCATGTTGAGAATTAATATACTAGTTTAGTGGGCTTTCTTCAATCAGCGACAAAAACTAGAAAAATATATGGCCAATGTGGGGATCGAACCCACGACATTCGCGTTATTAGCACGACGCTCTAACCAACTGAGCTAACCGGCCCATGAAACTTACTTTGGAAATTTTATGTATTTATTCAAACATATCATCATGAACAATTGTCCTTTTCACAAGTCTAACTTCATTTGACGGATTTTCCAGTTGACAAGGTAAAAAGCGTGGAAATCGTGCAAAAAGACTAAAAGTTTAAACCTACCACTTCTTTTTACATTTCCTGACGTAAAGAGTATCTTTTGACGAACTTCTGTTATCTCGGACATAGCCGAAAAGCTTTAATACTATAGACTATCAAAAATTCAGTGGCCAATGTGGGGATCGAACCCACGACATTCGCGTTATTAGCACGACGCTCTAACCAACTGAGCTAACCGGCCGTTGGAAACATTTTGGGAAATTTTATGTACTTATATATGGGTATCCTATTCTTACAGAATTACATATATAGAAAGGATATCTAAACTTTAAGATATGTTCAAATCCTTTGTACTTTGAATCTTAATGCGTTTTCTTGTCTAAAATAGTGTTGGATTTTGTGCTATTCTCATTGTGAGTCCATTTCATGGAAATTGTAAACATCACTGAACTTTTAATTTATTCTTATATTCTCATGTTGAGAATTAATATACTAGTTTAGTGGGCTTTCTTCAATCAGCGACAAAAACTAGAAAAATATATGGCCAATGTGGGGATCGAACCCACGACATTCGCGTTATTAGCACGACGCTCTAACCAACTGAGCTAACCGGCCCATGAAACTTACTTTGGAAATTTTATGTATTTATTCAAACATATCATCATGAACAATTGTCCTTTTCACAAGTCTAACTTCATTTGACGGATTTTCCAGTTGACAAGGTAAAAAGCGTGGAAATCGTGCAAAAAGACTAAAAGTTTAAACCTACCACTTCTTTTTACATTTCCTGACGTTAAGAGTATCTTTTGACGAACTTCTGTTATCTCGGACATAGCCGAAAAGCTTTAATACTATAGACTATCAAAAATTCAGTGGCCAATGTGGGGATCGAACCCACGACATTCGCGTTATTAGCACGACGCTCTAACCAACTGAGCTAACCGGCCGTTGGAAACATTTTGGGAAATTTTATGTACTTATATATGGGTATCCTATTCTTACAGAATTACATATATAGAAAGGATATCTAAACTTTAAGATATGTTCAAATCCTTTGTACTTTGAATCTTAATGCGTTTTCTTGTCTAAAATAGTGTTGGATTTTGTGCTATTCTCATTGTGAGTCCATTTCATGGAAATTGTAAACATCACTGAACTTTTAATTTATTCTTATATTCTCATGTTGAGAATTAATATACTAGTTTAGTGGGCTTTCTTCAATCAGCGACAAAAACTAGAAAAATATATGGCCAATGTGGGGATCGAACCCACGACATTCGCGTTATTAGCACGACGCTCTAACCAACTGAGCTAACCGGCCCATGAAACTTACTTTGGAAATTTTATGTATTTATTCAAACATATCATCATGAACAATTGTCCTTTTCACAAGTCTAACTTCATTTGACGGATTTTCCAGTTGACAAGGTAAAAAGCGTGGAAATCGTGCAAAAAGACTAAAAGTTTAAACCTACCACTTCTTTTTACATTTCCTGACGTAAAGAGTATCTTTTGACGAACTTCTGTTATCTCGGACATAGCCGAAAAGCTTTAATACTATAGACTATCAAAAATTCAGTGGCCAATGTGGGGATCGAACCCACGACATTCGCGTTATTAGCACGACGCTCTAACCAACTGAGCTAACCGGCCGTTGGAAACATTTTGGGAAATTTTATGTACTTATATATGGGTATCCTATTCTTACAGAATTACATATATAGAAAGGATATCTAAACTTTAAGATATGTTCAAATCCTTTGTACTTTGAATCTTAATGCGTTTTCTTGTCTAAAATAGTGTTGGATTTTGTGCTATTCTCATTGTGAGTCCATTTCATGGAAATTGTAAACATCACTGAACTTTTAATTTATTCTTATATTCTCATGTTGAGAATTAATATACTAGTTTAGTGGGCTTTCTTCAATCAGCGACAAAAACTAGAAAAATATATGGCCAATGTGGGGATCGAACCCACGACATTCGCGTTATTAGCACGACGCTCTAACCAACTGAGCTAACCGGCCCATGAAACTTACTTTGGAAATTTTATGTATTTATTCAAACATATCATCATGAACAATTGTCCTTTTCACAAGTCTAACTTCATTTGACGGATTTTCCAGTTGACAAGGTAAAAAGCGTGGAAATCGTGCAAAAAGACTAAAAGTTTAAACCTACCACTTCTTTTTACATTTCCTGACGTTAAGAGTATCTTTTGACGAACTTCTGTTATCTCGGACATAGCCGAAAAGCTTTAATACTATAGACTATCAAAAATTCAGTGGCCAATGTGGGGATCGAACCCACGGCATTCGCGTTATTAGCACGACGCTCTAACCAACTGAGCTAACCGGCCGTTGGAAACATTTTGGGAAATTTTATGTACTTATATATGGGTATCCTATTCTTACAGAATTACATATATAGAAAGGATATCTAAACTTTAAGATATGTTCAAATCCTTTGTACTTTGAATCTTAATGCGTTTTCTTGTCTAAAATAGTGTTGGATTTTGTGCTATTCTCATTGTGAGTCCATTTCATGGAAATTGTAAACATCACTGAACTTTTAATTTATTCTTATATTCTCATGTTGAGAATTAATATACTAGTTTAGTGGGCTTTCTTCAATCAGCGACAAAAACTAGAAAAATATATGGCCAATGTGGGGATCGAACCCACGACATTCGCGTTATTAGCACGACGCTCTAACCAACTGAGCTAACCGGCCCATGAAACTTACTTTGGAAATTTTATGTATTTATTCAAACATATCATCATGAACAATTGTCCTTTTCACAAGTCTAACTTCATTTGACGGATTTTCCAGTTGACAAGGTAAAAAGCGTGGAAATCGTGCAAAAAGACTAAAAGTTTAAACCTACCACTTCTTTTTACATTTCCTGACGTAAAGAGTATCTTTTGACGAACTTCTGTTATCTCGGACATAGCCGAAAAGCTTTAATACTATAGACTATCAAAAATTCAGTGGCCAATGTGGGGATCGAACCCACGACATTCGCGTTATTAGCACGACGCTCTAACCAACTGAGCTAACCGGCCGTTGGAAACATTTTGGGAAATTTTATGTACTTATATATGGGTATCCTATTCTTACAGAATTACATATATAGAAAGGATATCTAAACTTTAAGATATGTTCAAATCCTTTGTACTTTGAATCTTAATGCGTTTTCTTGTCTAAAATAGTGTTGGATTTTGTGCTATTCTCATTGTGAGTCCATTTCATGGAAATTGTAAACATCACTGAACTTTTAATTTATTCTTATATTCTCATGTTGAGAATTAATATACTAGTTTAGTGGGCTTTCTTCAATCAGCGACAAAAACTAGAAAAATATATGGCCAATGTGGGGATCGAACCCACGACATTCGCGTTATTAGCACGACGCTCTAACCAACTGAGCTAACCGGCCCATGAAACTTACTTTGGAAATTTTATGTATTTATTCAAACATATCATCATGAACAATTGTCCTTTTCACAAGTCTAACTTCATTTGACGGATTTTCCAGTTGACAAGGTAAAAAGCGTGGAAATCGTGCAAAAAGACTAAAAGTTTAAACCTACCACTTCTTTTTACATTTCCTGACGTAAAGAGTATCTTTTGACGAACTTCTGTTATCTCGGACATAGCCGAAAAGCTTTAATACTATAGACTATCAAAAATTCAGTGGCCAATGTGGGGATCGAACCCACGACATTCGCGTTATTAGCACGACGCTCTAACCAACTGAGCTAACCGGCCGTTGGAAACATTTTGGGAAATTTTATGTACTTATATATGGGTATCCTATTCTTACAGAATTACATATATAGAAAGGATATCTAAACTTTAAGATATGTTCAAATCCTTTGTACTTTGAATCTTAATGCGTTTTCTTGTCTAAAATAGTGTTGGATTTTGTGCTATTCTCATTGTGAGTCCATTTCATGGAAATTGTAAACATCACTGAACTTTTAATTTATTCTTATATTCTCATGTTGAGAATTAATATACTAGTTTAGTGGGCTTTCTTCAATCAGCGACAAAAACTAGAAAAATATATGGCCAATGTGGGGATCGAACCCACGACATTCGCGTTATTAGCACGACGCTCTAACCAACTGAGCTAACCGGCCCATGAAACTTACTTTGGAAATTTTATGTATTTATTCAAACATATCATCATGAACAATTGTCCTTTTCACAAGTCTAACTTCATTTGACGGATTTTCCAGTTGACAAGGTAAAAAGCGTGGAAATCGTGCAAAAAGACTAAAAGTTTAAACCTACCACTTCTTTTTACATTTCCTGACGTTAAGAGTATCTTTTGACGAACTTCTGTTATCTCGGACATAGCCGAAAAGCTTTAATACTATAGACTATCAAAAATTCAGTGGCCAATGTGGGGATCGAACCCACGACATTCGCGTTATTAGCACGACGCTCTAACCAACTGAGCTAACCGGCCGTTGGAAACATTTTGGGAAATTTTATGTACTTATATATGGGTATCCTATTCTTACAGAATTACATATATAGAAAGGATATCTAAACTTTAAGATATGTTCAAATCCTTTGTACTTTGAATCTTAATGCGTTTTCTTGTCTAAAATAGTGTTGGATTTTGTGCTATTCTCATTGTGAGTCCATTTCATGGAAATTGTAAACATCACTGAACTTTTAATTTATTCTTATATTCTCATGTTGAGAATTAATATACTAGTTTAGTGGGCTTTCTTCAATCAGCGACAAAAACTAGAAAAATATATGGCCAATGTGGGGATCGAACCCACGACATTCGCGTTATTAGCACGACGCTCTAACCAACTGAGCTAACCGGCCCATGAAACTTACTTTGGAAATTTTATGTATTTATTCAAACATATCATCATGAACAATTGTCCTTTTCACAAGTCTAACTTCATTTGACGGATTTTCCAGTTGACAAGGTAAAAAGCGTGGAAATCGTGCAAAAAGACTAAAAGTTTAAACCTACCACTTCTTTTTACATTTCCTGACGTTAAGAGTATCTTTTGACGAACTTCTGTTATCTCGGACATAGCCGAAAAGCTTTAATACTATAGACTATCAAAAATTCAGTGGCCAATGTGGGGATCGAACCCACGACATTCGCGTTATTAGCACGACGCTCTAACCAACTGAGCTAACCGGCCGTTGGAAACATTTTGGGAAATTTTATGTACTTATATATGGGTATCCTATTCTTACAGAATTACATATATAGAAAGGATATCTAAACTTTAAGATATGTTCAAATCCTTTGTACTTTGAATCTTAATGCGTTTTCTTGTCTAAAATAGTGTTGGATTTTGTGCTATTCTCATTGTGAGTCCATTTCATGGAAATTGTAAACATCACTGAACTTTTAATTTATTCTTATATTCTCATGTTGAGAATTAATATACTAGTTTAGTGGGCTTTCTTCAATCAGCGACAAAAACTAGAAAAATATATGGCCAATGTGGGGATCGAACCCACGACATTCGCGTTATTAGCACGACGCTCTAACCAACTGAGCTAACCGGCCCATGAAACTTACTTTGGAAATTTTATGTATTTATTCAAACATATCATCATGAACAATTGTCCTTTTCACAAGTCTAACTTCATTTGACGGATTTTCCAGTTGACAAGGTAAAAAGCGTGGAAATCGTGCAAAAAGACTCAAAGTTTAAACCTACCACTTCTTTTTACATTTCCTGACGTTAAGAGTATCTTTTGACGAACTTCTGTTATCTCGGACATAGCCGAAAAGCTTTAATACTATAGACTATCAAAAATTCAGTGGCCAATGTGGGGATCGAACCCACGACATTCGCGTTATTAGCACGACGCTCTAACCAACTGAGCTAACCGGCCGTTGGAAACATTTTGGGAAATTTTATGTACTTATATATGGGTATCCTATTCTTACAGAATTACATATATAGAAAGGATATCTAAACTTTAAGATATGTTCAAATCCTTTGTACTTTGAATCTTAATGCGTTTTCTTGTCTAAAATAGTGTTGGATTTTGTGCTATTCTCATTGTGAGTCCATTTCATGGAAATTGTAAACATCACTGAACTTTTAATTTATTCTTATATTCTCATGTTGAGAATTAATATACTAGTTTAGTGGGCTTTCTTCAATCAGCGACAAAAACTAGAAAAATATATGGCCAATGTGGGGATCGAACCCACGACATTCGCGTTATTAGCACGACGCTCTAACCAACTGAGCTAACCGGCCCATGAAACTTACTTTGGAAATTTTATGTATTTATTCAAACATATCATCATGAACAATTGTCCTTTTCACAAGTCTAACTTCATTTGACGGATTTTCCAGTTGACAAGGTAAAAAGCGTGGAAATCGTGCAAAAAGACTAAAAGTTTAAACCTACCACTTCTTTTTACATTTCCTGACGTTAAGAGTATCTTTTGACGAACTTCTGTTATCTCGGACATAGCCGAAAAGCTTTAATACTATAGACTATCAAAAATTCAGTGGCCAATGTGGGGATCGAACCCACGACATTCGCGTTATTAGCACGACGCTCTAACCAACTGAGCTAACCGGCCGTTGGAAACATTTTGGGAAATTTTATGTACTTATATATGGGTATCCTATTCTTACAGAATTACATATATAGAAAGGATATCTAAACTTTAAGATATGTTCAAATCCTTTGTACTTTGAATCTTAATGCGTTTTCTTGTCTAAAATAGTGTTGGATTTTGTGCTATTCTCATTGTGAGTCCATTTCATGGAAATTGTAAACATCACTGAACTTTTAATTTATTCTTATATTCTCATGTTGAGAATTAATATACTAGTTTAGTGGGCTTTCTTCAATCAGCGACAAAAACTAGAAAATATATGGCCAATGTGGGGATCGAACCCACGACATTCGCGTTATTAGCACGACGCTCTAACCAACTGAGCTAACCGGCCCATGAAACTTACTTTGGAAATTTTATGTATTTATTCAAACATATCATCATGAACAATTGTCCTTTTCACAAGTCTAACTTCATTTGACGGATTTTCCAGTTGACAAGGTAAAAAGCGTGGAAATCGTGCAAAAAGACTAAAAGTTTAAACCTACCACTTCTTTTTACATTTCCTGACGTTAAGAGTATCTTTTGACGAACTTCTGTTATCTCGGACATAGCCGAAAAGCTTTAATACTATAGACTATCAAAAATTCAGTGGCCAATGTGGGGATCGAACCCACGACATTCGCGTTATTAGCACGACGCTCTAACCAACTGAGCTAACCGGCCGTTGGAAACATTTTGGGAAATTTTATGTACTTATATATGGGTATCCTATTCTTACAGAATTACATATATAGAAAGGATATCTAAACTTTAAGATATGTTCAAATCCTTTGTACTTTGAATCTTAATGCGTTTTCTTGTCTAAAATAGTGTTGGATTTTGTGCTATTCTCATTGTGAGTCCATTTCATGGAAATTGTAAACATCACTGAACTTTTAATTTATTCTTATATTCTCATGTTGAGAATTAATATACTAGTTTAGTGGGCTTTCTTCAATCAGCGACAAAAACTAGAAAAATATATGGCCAATGTGGGGATCGAACCCACGACATTCGCGTTATTAGCACGACGCTCTAACCAACTGAGCTAACCGGCCCATGAAACTTACTTTGGAAATTTTATGTATTTATTCAAACATATCATCATGAACAATTGTCCTTTTCACAAGTCTAACTTCATTTGACGGATTTTCCAGTTGACAAGGTAAAAAGCGTGGAAATCGTGCAAAAAGACTAAAAGTTTAAACCTACCACTTCTTTTTACATTTCCTGACGTTAAGAGTATCTTTTGACGAACTTCTGTTATCTCGGACATAGCCGAAAAGCTTTAATACTATAGACTATCAAAAATTCAGTGGCCAATGTGGGGATCGAACCCACGACATTCGCGTTATTAGCACGACGCTCTAACCAACTGAGCTAACCGGCCGTTGGAAACATTTTGGGAAATTTTATGTACTTATATATGGGTATCCTATTCTTACAGAATTACATATATAGAAAGGATATCTAAACTTTAAGATATGTTCAAATCCTTTGTACTTTGAATCTTAATGCGTTTTCTTGTCTAAAATAGTGTTGGATTTTGTGCTATTCTCATTGTGAGTCCATTTCATGGAAATTGTAAACATCACTGAACTTTTAATTTATTCTTATATTCTCATGTTGAGAATTAATATACTAGTTTAGTGGGCTTTCTTCAATCAGCGACAAAAACTAGAAAATATATGGCCAATGTGGGGATCGAACCCACGACATTCGCGTTATTAGCACGACGCTCTAACCAACTGAGCTAACCGGCCCATGAAACTTACTTTGGAAATTTTATGTATTTATTCAAACATATCATCATGAACAATTGTCCTTTTCACAAGTCTAACTTCATTTGACGGATTTTCCAGTTGACAAGGTAAAAAGCGTGGAAATCGTGCAAAAAGACTAAAAGTTTAAACCTACCACTTCTTTTTACATTTCCTGACGTTAAGAGTATCTTTTGACGAACTTCTGTTATCTCGGACATAGCCGAAAAGCTTTAATACTATAGACTATCAAAAATTCAGTGGCCAATGTGGGGATTGAACCCACGACATTCGCGTTATTAGCACGACGCTCTAACCAACTGAGCTAACCGGCCGTTGGAAACATTTTGGGAAATTTTATGTACTTATATATGGGTATCCTATTCTTACAGAATTACATATATAGAAAGGATATCTAAACTTTAAGATATGTTCAAATCCTTTGTACTTTGAATCTTAATGCGTTTTCTTGTCTAAAATAGTGTTGGATTTTGTGCTATTCTCATTGTGAGTCCATTTCATGGAAATTGTAAACATCACTGAACTTTTAATTTATTCTTATATTCTCATGTTGAGAATTAATATACTAGTTTAGTGGGCTTTCTTCAATCAGCGACAAAAACTAGAAAAATATATGGCCAATGTGGGGATCGAACCCACGACATTCGCGTTATTAGCACGACGCTCTAACCAACTGAGCTAACCGGCCCATGAAACTTACTTTGGAAATTTTATGTATTTATTCAAACATATCATCATGAACAATTGTCCTTTTCACAAGTCTAACTTCATTTGACGGATTTTCCAGTTGACAAGGTAAAAAGCGTGGAAATCGTGCAAAAAGACTAAAAGTTTAAACCTACCACTTCTTTTTACATTTCCTGACGTTAAGAGTATCTTTTGACGAACTTCTGTTATCTCGGACATAGCCGAAAAGCTTTAATACTATAGACTATCAAAAATTCAGTGGCCAATGTGGGGATCGAACCCACGACATTCGCGTTATTAGCACGACGCTCTAACCAACTGAGCTAACCGGCCGTTGGAAACATTTTGGGAAATTTTATGTACTTATATATGGGTATCCTATTCTTACAGAATTACATATATAGAAAGGATATCTAAACTTTAAGATATGTTCAAATCCTTTGTACTTTGAATCTTAATGCGTTTTCTTGTCTAAAATAGTGTTGGATTTTGTGCTATTCTCATTGTGAGTCCATTTCATGGAAATTGTAAACATCACTGAACTTTTAATTTATTCTTATATTCTCATGTTGAGAATTAATATACTAGTTTAGTGGGCTTTCTTCAATCAGCGACAAAAACTAGAAAAATATATGGCCAATGTGGGGATCGAACCCACGACATTCGCGTTATTAGCACGACGCTCTAACCAACTGAGCTAACCGGCCCATGAAACTTACTTTGGAAATTTTATGTATTTATTCAAACATATCATCATGAACAATTGTCCTTTTCACAAGTCTAACTTCATTTGACGGATTTTCCAGTTGACAAGGTAAAAAGCGTGGAAATCGTGCAAAAAGACTAAAAGTTTAAACCTACCACTTCTTTTTACATTTCCTGACGTTAAGAGTATCTTTTGACGAACTTCTGTTATCTCGGACATAGCCGAAAAGCTTTAATACTATAGACTATCAAAAATTCAGTGGCCAATGTGGGGATCGAACCCACGACCTTCGCGTTATTAGCACGACGCTCTAACCAACTGAGCTAACCGGCCGTTGGAAACATTTTGGGAAATTTTATGTACTTATATATGGGTATCCTATTCTTACAGAATTACATATATAGAAAGGATATCTAAACTTTAAGATATGTTCAAATCCTTTGTACTTTGAATCTTAATGCGTTTTCTTGTCTAAAATAGTGTTGGATTTTGTGCTATTCTCATTGTGAGTCCATTTCATGGAAATTGTAAACATCACTGAACTTTTAATTTATTCTTATATTCTCATGTTGAGAATTAATATACTAGTTTAGTGGGCTTTCTTCAATCAGCGACAAAAACTAGAAAAATATATGGCCAATGTGGGGATCGAACCCACGACATTCGCGTTATTAGCACGACGCTCTAACCAACTGAGCTAACCGGCCCATGAAACTTACTTTGGAAATTTTATGTATTTATTCAAACATATCATCATGAACAATTGTCCTTTTCACAAGTCTAACTTCATTTGACGGATTTTCCAGTTGACAAGGTAAAAAGCGTGGAAATCGTGCAAAAAGACTAAAAGTTTAAACCTACCACTTCTTTTTACATTTCCTGACGTTAAGAGTATCTTTTGACGAACTTCTGTTATCTCGGACATAGCCGAAAAGCTTTAATACTATAGACTATCAAAAATTCAGTGGCCAATGTGGGGATCGAACCCACGACATTCGCGTTATTAGCACGACGCTCTAACCAACTGAGCTAACCGGCCGTTGGAAACATTTTGGGAAATTTTATGTACTTATATATGGGTATCCTATTCTTACAGAATTACATATATAGAAAGGATATCTAAACTTTAAGATATGTTCAAATCCTTTGTACTTTGAATCTTAATGCGTTTTCTTGTCTAAAATAGTGTTGGATTTTGTGCTATTCTCATTGTGAGTCCATTTCATGGAAATTGTAAACATCACTGAACTTTTAATTTATTCTTATATTCTCATGTTGAGAATTAATATACTAGTTTAGTGGGCTTTCTTCAATCAGCGACAAAAACTAGAAAAATATATGGCCAATGTGGGGATCGAACCCACGACATTCGCGTTATTAGCACGACGCTCTAACCAACTGAGCTAACCGGCCCATGAAACTTACTTTGGAAATTTTATGTATTTATTCAAACATATCATCATGAACAATTGTCCTTTTCACAAGTCTAACTTCATTTGACGGATTTTCCAGTTGACAAGGTAAAAAGCGTGGAAATCGTGCAAAAAGACTAAAAGTTTAAACCTACCACTTCTTTTTACATTTCCTGACGTTAAGAGTATCTTTTGACGAACTTCTGTTATCTCGGACATAGCCGAAAAGCTTTAATACTATAGACTATCAAAAATTCAGTGGCCAATGTGGGGATCGAACCCACGACATTCGCGTTATTAGCACGACGCTCTAACCAACTGAGCTAACCGGCCGTTGGAAACATTTTGGGAAATTTTATGTACTTATATATGGGTATCCTATTCTTACAGAATTACATATATAGAAAGGATATCTAAACTTTAAGATATGTTCAAATCCTTTGTACTTTGAATCTTAATGCGTTTTCTTGTCTAAAATAGTGTTGGATTTTGTGCTATTCTCATTGTGAGTCCATTTCATGGAAATTGTAAACATCACTGAACTTTTAATTTATTCTTATATTCTCATGTTGAGAATTAATATACTAGTTTAGTGGGCTTTCTTCAATCAGCGACAAAAACTAGAAAAATATATGGCCAATGTGGGGATCGAACCCACGACATTCGCGTTATTAGCACGACGCTCTAACCAACTGAGCTAACCGGCCCATGAAACTTACTTTGGAAATTTTATGTATTTATTCAAACATATCATCATGAACAATTGTCCTTTTCACAAGTCTAACTTCATTTGACGGATTTTCCAGTTGACAAGGTAAAAAGCGTGGAAATCGTGCAAAAAGACTAAAAGTTTAAACCTACCACTTCTTTTTACATTTCCTGACGTTAAGAGTATCTTTTGACGAACTTCTGTTATCTCGGACATAGCCGAAAAGCTTTAATACTATAGACTATCAAAAATTCAGTGGCCAATGTGGGGATCGAACCCACGACCTTCGCGTTATTAGCACGACGCTCTAACCAACTGAGCTAACCGGCCGTTGGAAACATTTTGGGAAATTTTATGTACTTATATATGGGTATCCTATTCTTACAGAATTACATATATAGAAAGGATATCTAAACTTTAAGATATGTTCAAATCCTTTGTACTTTGAATCTTAATGCGTTTTCTTGTCTAAAATAGTGTTGGATTTTGTGCTATTCTCATTGTGAGTCCATTTCATGGAAATTGTAAACATCACTGAACTTTTAATTTATTCTTATATTCTCATGTTGAGAATTAATATACTAGTTTAGTGGGCTTTCTTCAATCAGCGACAAAAACTAGAAAAATATATGGCCAATGTGGGGATCGAACCCACGACATTCGCGTTATTAGCACGACGCTCTAACCAACTGAGCTAACCGGCCCATGAAACTTACTTTGGAAATTTTATGTATTTATTCAAACATATCATCATGAACAATTGTCCTTTTCACAAGTCTAACTTCATTTGACGGATTTTCCAGTTGACAAGGTAAAAAGCGTGGAAATCGTGCAAAAAGACTAAAAGTTTAAACCTACCACTTCTTTTTACATTTCCTGACGTTAAGAGTATCTTTTGACGAACTTCTGTTATCTCGGACATAGCCGAAAAGCTTTAATACTATAGACTATCAAAAATTCAGTGGCCAATGTGGGGATCGAACCCACGACATTCGCGTTATTAGCACGACGCTCTAACCAACTGAGGTAACCGGCCGTTGGAAACATTTTGGGAAATTTTATGTACTTATATATGGGTATCCTATTCTTACAGAATTACATATATAGAAAGGATATCTAAACTTTAAGATATGTTCAAATCCTTTGTACTTTGAATCTTAATGCGTTTTCTTGTCTAAAATAGTGTTGGATTTTGTGCTATTCTCATTGTGAGTCCATTTCATGGAAATTGTAAACATCACTGAACTTTTAATTTATTCTTATATTCTCATGTTGAGAATTAATATACTAGTTTAGTGGGCTTTCTTCAATCAGCGACAAAAACTAGAAAAATATATGGCCAATGTGGGGATCGAACCCACGACATTCGCGTTATTAGCACGACGCTCTAACCAACTGAGCTAACCGGCCCATGAAACTTACTTTGGAAATTTTATGTATTTATTCAAACATATCATCATGAACAATTGTCCTTTTCACAAGTCTAACTTCATTTGACGGATTTTCCAGTTGACAAGGTAAAAAGCGTGGAAATCGTGCAAAAAGACTAAAAGTTTAAACCTACCACTTCTTTTTACATTTCCTGACGTTAAGAGTATCTTTTGACGAACTTCTGTTATCTCGGACATAGCCGAAAAGCTTTAATACTATAGACTATCAAAAATTCAGTGGCCAATGTGGGGATCGAACCCACGACATTCGCGTTATTAGCACGACGCTCTTTTTTTTTTTTATCTTTATTATAATCAACAATTCATATATACATATCACAGTTTCAGTTACACAAAAGTGAAAACATTGTCAATATTTATTGTCCTTTCTCTGAAACAAATCACATTTGAAACATTATTTATATAGCGTGAAATATTTGTCACGAACATATACTTGTCTGATAATTTACTTTCGATACTCATATATATATACATATACATATCATTTTCTATAGAAAAATATCATACCCCTATACTTATATTCAATCTCTATCTAATCTACCATTCAGCTCATACATTCACATTTATAAAAAGCTTACACAGAATACAATGAAAAAATTACAAAGTTACGTGTTTATACAGTCTTATTGTCCGACATATGACACAAAATGTTACAATCAAAATAATAATTCGCACAGGGCTGGTCTCCATTCCACTACGCAAAAATTAACGAAAGTATTAAAATTAAGGCAATTATCAGCAATAATAAGACAAACAAACAACATCACAATATAATTATCATCGTTCAGCAAAAACTTTTTCTCACATTTTCTCACAGAAACATACCAACTTTCTCACAATAAAAACAAATTACAATATATCAATACACAAATTACAGTCTTTTCATTTTCACAACTTTTTCCATTTTCATTATCCCTTCATTCACTTCATCATTCATAAATGGTGTTGTTCGTACATCTTCAAAATCATCGGTTAGCACTTTGTTAAATCTAGAGTACTCCTGTTCTCCGGGAAGGAGAAGTTCAAAATTTTTACGGCTCATATGAAACAATACCAGACGTCCTCTTTCCGTTTTTCCAATCAACATGTCCATACCGGTACGGCTTTTTTTCAAAACAATTTTCCTTATAATTCCACTTTCTGGTACTTTTGTATTATGTTCTTTCGTTTTATCACATGATTGTACACCTAGTGACGTAGTGCATACAATATCGCTATTATTCTTTTTACTAATTGTACATTTTGTTACTAAATTTTCTCCTTCTACGGTACATTTATTCTTTTCAATTCTATCAACAGATATTCTTTGTTTACATTTTTCCACATTGTTTACATTTTCACCCGTTAAACAGGTTGGTGACAAAGACAATTCATTACCTGTATCGCCGGACAGTTCTATATTTGGACTCTCTATAACTTCAATGTTACCTGAAGTAGTAGAGGCCACAGACGGGTTATCGTCAATGTCCATTATATCGAGGATATTTGTCGATACTTCTTCTCTCGGTATTTGACTAATTTCAGATGAACAATCTGAACTAATCACATCTTTATGGTTCTCACTAAAAGAACTGTTTGCATCATCAGTATTATACTCTTTCATCCGTTTTTTATCACGATTGACAGTAGAATTTGATTTTCTTTTAGTCTTATTACTATCTTGATTTGTAAAAACTATAGATACACGGGCTCTGTCATTCTCACCATGCACAGAAAATGATATATGACGAAATTGTTTACATGCGTTTTCTATAGTACTCGTTAATAACGACGGGAGCCTTTCCATTATAAATATAATTAAAAACAGTTATACAATTCACCCTCGGGTAGCCTCTTTCAATCCAACAGTATTTACAACATTTCAAACAGTTAATAAAGACGGTTTTTCAATATCAATGAAAAGAACTTACTTCTAAAACAAGTAAGAATGTGAATAATCCATATTTTAGCTTGGTAATCCGAGCAATAACTTATAGTAGAGTAATATTTTCACTGTACACAAAAACAACGTCCTGTCATGCAAAGGTCCACTCGACTTTTTTTTTTGCTTTAATACTATAGACTATCAAAAATTCAGTGGCCAATGTGGGGATCGAACCCACGACATTCGCGTTATTAGCACGACGCTCTAACCAACTGAGCTAACCGGCCGTTGGAAACATTTTGGGAAATTTTATGTACTTATATATGGGTATCCTATTCTTACAGAATTACATATATAGAAAGGATATCTAAACTTTAAGATATGTTCAAATCCTTTGTACTTTGAATCTTAATGCGTTTTCTTGTCTAAAATAGTGTTGGATTTTGTGCTATTCTCATTGTGAGTCCATTTCATGGAAATTGTAAACATCACTGAACTTTTAATTTATTCTTATATTCTCATGTTGAGAATTAATATACTAGTTTAGTGGGCTTTCTTCAATCAGCGACAAAAACTAGAAAAATATATGGCCAATGTGGGGATCGAACCCACGACATTCGCGTTATTAGCACGACGCTCTAACCAACTGAGCTAACCGACCCATGAAACTTACTTTGGAAATTTTATGTATTTATTCAAACATATCATCATGAACAATTGTCCTTTTCACAAGTCTAACTTCATTTGACGGATTTTCCAGTTGACAAGGTAAAAAGCGTGGAAATCGTGCAAAAAGACTAAAAGTTTAAACCTACCACTTCTTTTTACATTTCCTGACGTTAAGAGTATCTTTTGACGAACTTCTGTTATCTCGGACATAGCCGAAAAGCTTTAATACTATAGACTATCAAAAATTCAGTGGCCAATGTGGGGATCGAACCCACGACATTCGCGTTATTAGCACGACGCTCTAACCAACTGAGCTAACCGGCCGTTGGAAACATTTTGGGAAATTTTATGTACTTATATATGGGTATCCTATTCTTACAGAATTACATATATAGAAAGGATATCTAAACTTTAAGATATGTTCAAATCCTTTGTACTTTGAATCTTAATGCGTTTTCTTGTCTAAAATAGTGTTGGATTTTGTGCTATTCTCATTGTGAGTCCATTTCATGGAAATTGTAAACATCACTGAACTTTTAATTTATTCTTATATTCTCATGTTGAGAATTAATATACTAGTTTAGTGGGCTTTCTTCAATCAGCGACAAAAACTAGAAAAATATATGGCCAATGTGGGGATCGAACCCACGACATTCGCGTTATTAGCACGACGCTCTAACCAACTGAGCTAACCGGCCCATGAAACTTACTTTGGAAATTTTATGTATTTATTCAAACATATCATCATGAACAATTGTCCTTTTCACAAGTCTAACTTCATTTGACGGATTTTCCAGTTGACAAGGTAAAAAGCGTGGAAATCGTGCAAAAAGACTAAAAGTTTAAACCTACCACTTCTTTTTACATTTCCTGACGTTAAGAGTATCTTTTGACGAACTTCTGTTATCTCGGACATAGCCGAAAAGCTTTAATACTATAGACTATCAAAAATTCAGTGGCCAATGTGGGGATCGAACCCACGACATTCGCGTTATTAGCACGACGCTCTAACCAACTGAGCTAACCGGCCGTTGGAAACATTTTGGGAAATTTTATGTACTTATATATGGGTATCCTATTCTTACAGAATTACATATATAGAAAGGATATCTAAACTTTAAGATATGTTCAAATCCTTTGTACTTTGAATCTTAATGCGTTTTCTTGTCTAAAATAGTGTTGGATTTTGTGCTATTCTCATTGTGAGTCCATTTCATGGAAATTGTAAACATCACTGAACTTTTAATTTATTCTTATATTCTCATGTTGAGAATTAATATACTAGTTTAGTGGGCTTTCTTCAATCAGCGACAAAAACTAGAAAAATATATGGCCAATGTGGGGATCGAACCCATGACATTCGCGTTATTAGCACGACGCTCTAACCAACTGAGCTAACCGGCCCATGAAACTTACTTTGGAAATTTTATGTATTTATTCAAACATATCATCATGAACAATTGTCCTTTTCACAAGTCTAACTTCATTTGACGGATTTTCCAGTTGACAAGGTAAAAAGCGTGGAAATCGTGCAAAAAGACTAAAAGTTTAAACCTACCACTTCTTTTTACATTTCCTGACGTTAAGAGTATCTTTTGACGAACTTCTGTTATCTCGGACATAGCCGAAAAGCTTTAATACTATAGACTATCAAAAATTCAGTGGCCAATGTGGGGATCGAACCCACGACATTCGCGTTATTAGCACGACGCTCTAACCAACTGAGCTAACCGGCCGTTGGAAACATTTTGGGAAATTTTATGTACTTATATATGGGTATCCTATTCTTTCAGAATTACATATATAGAAAGGATATCTAAACTTTAAGATATGTTCAAATCCTTTGTACTTTGAATCTTAATGCGTTTTCTTGTCTAAAATAGTGTTGGATTTTGTGCTATTCTCATTGTGAGTCCATTTCATGGAAATTGTAAACATCACTGAACTTTTAATTTATTCTTATATTCTCATGTTGAGAATTAATATACTAGTTTAGTGGGCTTTCTTCAATCAGCGACAAAAAACTAGAAAAATATATGGCCAATGTGGGGATCGAACCCACGACATTCGCGTTATTAGCACGACGCTCTAACCAACTGAGCTAACCGGCCCATGAAACTTACTTTGGAAATTTTATGTATTTATTCAAACATATCATCATGAACAATTGTCCTTTTCACAAGTCTAACTTCATTTGACGGATTTTCCAGTTGACAAGGTAAAAAGCGTGGAAATCGTGCAAAAAGACTAAAAGTTTAAACCTACCACTTCTTTTTACATTTCCTGACGTTAAGAGTATCTTTTGACGAACTTCTGTTATCTCGGACATAGCCGAAAAGCTTTAATACTATAGACTATCAAAAATTCAGTGGCCAATGTGGGGATCGAACCCACGACATTCGCGTTATTAGCACGACGCTCTAACCAACTAAGCTAACCGGCCGTTGGAAACATTTTGGGAAATTTTATGTACTTATATATGGGTATCCTATTCTTACAGAATTACATATATAGAAAGGATATCTAAACTTTAAGATATGTTCAAATCCTTTGTACTTTGAATCTTAATGCGTTTTCTTGTCTAAAATAGTGTTGGATTTTGTGCTATTCTCATTGTGAGTCCATTTCATGGAAATTGTAAACATCACTGAACTTTTAATTTATTCTTATATTCTCATGTTGAGAATTAATATACTAGTTTAGTGGGCTTTCTTCAATCAGCGACAAAAACTAGAAAAATATATGGCCAATGTGGGGATCGAACCCACGACATTCGCGTTATTAGCACGACGCTCTAACCAACTGAGCTAACCGGCCCATGAAACTTACTTTGGAAATTTTATGTATTTATTCAAACATATCATCATGAACAATTGTCCTTTTCACAAGTCTAACTTCATTTGACGGATTTTCCAGTTGACAAGGTAAAAAGCGTGGAAATCGTGCAAAAAGACTAAAAGTTTAAACCTACCACTTCTTTTTACATTTCCTGACGTTAAGAGTATCTTTTGACGAACTTCTGTTATCTCGGACATAGCCGAAAAGCTTTAATACTATAGACTATCAAAAATTCAGTGGCCAATGTGGGGATCGAACCCACGACATTCGCGTTATTAGCACGACGCTCTAACCAACTGAGCTAACCGGCCGTTGGAAACATTTTGGGAAATTTTATGTACTTATATATGGGTATCCTATTCTTACAGAATTACATATATAGAAAGGATATCTAAACTTTAAGATATGTTCAAATCCTTTGTACTTTGAATCTTAATGCGTTTTCTTGTCTAAAATAGTGTTGGATTTTGTGCTATTCTCATTGTGAGTCCATTTCATGGAAATTGTAAACATCACTGAACTTTTAATTTATTCTTATATTCTCATGTTGAGAATTAATATACTAGTTTAGTGGGCTTTCTTCAATCAGCGACAAAAACTAGAAAAATATATGGCCAATGTGGGGATCGAACCCACGACATTCGCGTTATTAGCACGACGCTCTAACCAACTGAGCTAACCGGCCCATGAAACTTACTTTGGAAATTTTATGTATTTATTCAAACATATCATCATGAACAATTGTCCTTTTCACAAGTCTAACTTCATTTGACGGATTTTCCAGTTGACAAGGTAAAAAGCGTGGAAATCGTGCAAAAAGACTAAAAGTTTAAACCTACCACTTCTTTTTACATTTCCTGACGTTAAGAGTATCTTTTGACGAACTTCTGTTATCTCGGACATAGCCGAAAAGCTTTAATACTATAGACTATCAAAAATTCAGTGGCCAATGTGGGGATCGAACCCACGACATTCGCGTTATTAGCACGACGCTCTAACCAACTGAGCTAACCGGCCGTTGGAAACATTTTGGGAAATTTTATGTACTTATATATGGGTATCCTATTCTTACAGAATTACATATATAGAAAGGATATCTAAACTTTAAGATATGTTCAAATCCTTTGTACTTTGAATCTTAATGCGTTTTCTTGTCTAAAATAGTGTTGGATTTTGTGCTATTCTCATTGTGAGTCCATTTCATGGAAATTGTAAACATCACTGAACTTTTAATTTATTCTTATATTCTCATGTTGAGAATTAATATACTAGTTTAGTGGGCTTTCTTCAATCAGCGACAAAAACTAGAAAAATATATGGCCAATGTGGGGATCGAACCCACGACATTCGCGTTATTAGCACGACGCTCTAACCAACTGAGCTAACCGGCCCATGAAACTTACTTTGGAAATTTTATGTATTTATTCAAACATATCATCATGAACAATTGTCCTTTTCACAAGTCTAACTTCATTTGACGGATTTTCCAGTTGACAAGGTAAAAAGCGTGGAAATCGTGCAAAAAGACTAAAAGTTTAAACCTACCACTTCTTTTTACATTTCCTGACGTTAAGAGTATCTTTTGACGAACTTCTGTTATCTCGGACATAGCCGAAAAGCTTTAATACTATAGACTATCAAAAATTCAGTGGCCAATGTGGGGATCGAACCCACGACATTCGCGTTATTAGCACGACGCTCTAACCAACTGAGCTAACCGGCCGTTGGAAACATTTTGGGAAATTTTATGTACTTATATATGGGTATCCTATTCTTACAGAATTACATATATAGAAAGGATATCTAAACTTTAAGATATGTTCAAATCCTTTGTACTTTGAATCTTAATGCGTTTTCTTGTCTAAAATAGTGTTGGATTTTGTGCTATTCTCATTGTGAGTCCATTTCATGGAAATTGTAAACATCACTGAACTTTTAATTTATTCTTATATTCTCATGTTGAGAATTAATATACTAGTTTAGTGGGCTTTCTTCAATCAGCGACAAAAACTAGAAAAATATATGGCCAATGTGGGGATCGAACCCACGACATTCGCGTTATTAGCACGACGCTCTAACCAACTGAGCTAACCGGCCCATGAAACTTACTTTGGAAATTTTATGTATTTATTCAAACATATCATCATGAACAATTGTCCTTTTCACAAGTCTAACTTCATTTGACGGATTTTCCAGTTGACAAGGTAAAAAGCGTGGAAATCGTGCAAAAAGACTAAAAGTTTAAACCTACCACTTCTTTTTACATTTCCTGACGTTAAGAGTATCTTTTGACGAACTTCTGTTATCTCGGACATAGCCGAAAAGCTTTAATACTATAGACTATCAAAAATTCAGTGGCCAATGTGGGGATCGAACCCACGACATTCGCGTTATTAGCACGACGCTCTAACCAACTGAGCTAACCGGCCGTTGGAAACATTTTGGGAAATTTTATGTACTTATATATGGGTATCCTATTCTTACAGAATTACATATATAGAAAGGATATCTAAACTTTAAGATATGTTCAAATCCTTTGTACTTTGAATCTTAATGCGTTTTCTTGTCTAAAATAGTGTTGGATTTTGTGCTATTCTCATTGTGAGTCCATTTCATGGAAATTGTAAACATCACTGAACTTTTAATTTATTCTTATATTCTCATGTTGAGAATTAATATACTAGTTTAGTGGGCTTTCTTCAATCAGCGACAAAAACTAGAAAAATATATGGCCAATGTGGGGATCGAACCCACGACATTCGCGTTATTAGCACGACGCTCTAACCAACTGAGCTAACCGGCCCATGAAACTTACTTTGGAAATTTTATGTATTTATTCAAACATATCATCATGAACAATTGTCCTTTTCACAAGTCTAACTTCATTTGACGGATTTTCCAGTTGACAAGGTAAAAAGCGTGGAAATCGTGCAAAAAGACTAAAAGTTTAAACCTACCACTTCTTTTTACATTTCCTGACGTTAAGAGTATCTTTTGACGAACTTCTGTTATCTCGGACATAGCCGAAAAGCTTTAATACTATAGACTATCAAAAATTCAGTGGCCAATGTGGGGATCGAACCCACGACATTCGCGTTATTAGCACGACGCTCTAACCAACTGAGCTAACCGGCCGTTGGAAACATTTTGGGAAATTTTATGTACTTATATATGGGTATCCTATTCTTACAGAATTACATATATAGAAAGGATATCTAAACTTTAAGATATGTTCAAATCCTTTGTACTTTGAATCTTAATGCGTTTTCTTGTCTAAAATAGTGTTGGATTTTGTGCTATTCTCATTGTGAGTCCATTTCATGGAAATTGTAAACATCACTGAACTTTTAATTTATTCTTATATTCTCATGTTGAGAATTAATATACTAGTTTAGTGGGCTTTCTTCAATCAGCGACAAAAACTAGAAAAATATATGGCCAATGTGGGGATCGAACCCACGACATTCGCGTTATTAGCACGACGCTCTAACCAACTGAGCTAACCGGCCCATGAAACTTACTTTGGAAATTTTATGTATTTATTCAAACATATCATCATGAACAATTGTCCTTTTCACAAGTCTAACTTCATTTGACGGATTTTCCAGTTGACAAGGTAAAAAGCGTGGAAATCGTGCAAAAAGACTAAAAGTTTAAACCTACCACTTCTTTTTACATTTCCTGACGTTAAGAGTATCTTTTGACGAACTTCTGTTATCTCGGACATAGCCGAAAAGCTTTAATACTATAGACTATCAAAAATTCAGTGGCCAATGTGGGGATCGAACCCACGACATTCGCGTTATTAGCACGACGCTCTAACCAACTGAGCTAACCGGCCGTTGGAAACATTTTGGGAAATTTTATGTACTTATATATGGGTATCCTATTCTTACAGAATTACATATATAGAAAGGATATCTAAACTTTAAGATATGTTCAAATCCTTTGTACTTTGAATCTTAATGCGTTTTCTTGTCTAAAATAGTGTTGGATTTTGTGCTATTCTCATTGTGAGTCCATTTCATGGAAATTGTAAACATCACTGAACTTTTAATTTATTCTTATATTCTCATGTTGAGAATTAATATACTAGTTTAGTGGGCTTTCTTCAATCAGCGACAAAAACTAGAAAAATATATGGCCAATGTGGGGATCGAACCCACGACATTCGCGTTATTAGCACGACGCTCTAACCAACTGAGCTAACCGGCCCATGAAACTTACTTTGGAAATTTTATGTATTTATTCAAACATATCATCATGAACAATTGTCCTTTTCACAAGTCTAACTTCATTTGACGGATTTTCCAGTTGACAAGGTAAAAAGCGTGGAAATCGTGCAAAAAGACTAAAAGTTTAAACCTACCACTTCTTTTTACATTTCCTGACGTTAAGAGTATCTTTTGACGAACTTCTGTTATCTCGGACATAGCCGAAAAGCTTTAATACTATAGACTATCAAAAATTCAGTGGCCAATGTGGGGATCGAACCCACGACATTCGCGTTATTAGCACGACGCTCTAACCAACTGAGCTAACCGGCCGTTGGAAACATTTTGGGAAATTTTATGTACTTATATATGGGTATCCTATTCTTACAGAATTACATATATAGAAAGGATATCTAAACTTTAAGATATGTTCAAATCCTTTGTACTTTGAATCTTAATGCGTTTTCTTGTCTAAAATAGTGTTGGATTTTGTGCTATTCTCATTGTGAGTCCATTTCATGGAAATTGTAAACATCACTGAACTTTTAATTTATTCTTATATTCTCATGTTGAGAATTAATATACTAGTTTAGTGGGCTTTCTTCAATCAGCGACAAAAACTAGAAAAATATATGGCCAATGTGGGGATCGAACCCACGACATTCGCGTTATTAGCACGACGCTCTAACCAACTGAGCTAACCGGCCCATGAAACTTACTTTGGAAATTTTATGTATTTATTCAAACATATCATCATGAACAATTGTCCTTTTCACAAGTCTAACTTCATTTGACGGATTTTCCAGTTGACAAGGTAAAAAGCGTGGAAATCGTGCAAAAAGACTAAAAGTTTAAACCTACCACTTCTTTTTACATTTCCTGACGTTAAGAGTATCTTTTGACGAACTTCTGTTATCTCGGACATAGCCGAAAAGCTTTAATACTATAGACTATCAAAAATTCAGTGGCCAATGTGGGGATCGAACCCACGACATTCGCGTTATTAGCACGACGCTCTAACCAACTGAGCTAACCGGCCGTTGGAAACATTTTGGGAAATTTTATGTACTTATATATGGGTATCCTATTCTTACAGAATTACATATATAGAAAGGATATCTAAACTTTAAGATATGTTCAAATCCTTTGTACTTTGAATCTTAATGCGTTTTCTTGTCTAAAATAGTGTTGGATTTTGTGCTATTCTCATTGTGAGTCCATTTCATGGAAATTGTAAACATCACTGAACTTTTAATTTATTCTTATATTCTCATGTTGAGAATTAATATACTAGTTTAGTGGGCTTTCTTCAATCAGCGACAAAAACTAGAAAAATATATGGCCAATGTGGGGATCGAACCCACGACATTCGCGTTATTAGCACGACGCTCTAACCAACTGAGCTAACCGGCCCATGAAACTTACTTTGGAAATTTTATGTATTTATTCAAACATATCATCATGAACAATTGTCCTTTTCACAAGTCTAACTTCATTTGACGGATTTTCCAGTTGACAAGGTAAAAAGCGTGGAAATCGTGCAAAAAGACTAAAAGTTTAAACCTACCACTTCTTTTTACATTTCCTGACGTTAAGAGTATCTTTTGACGAACTTCTGTTATCTCGGACATAGCCGAAAAGCTTTAATACTATAGACTATCAAAAATTCAGTGGCCAATGTGGGGATCGAACCCACGACATTCGCGTTATTAGCACGACGCTCTAACCAACTGAGCTAACCGGCCGTTGGAAACATTTTGGGAAATTTTATGTACTTATATATGGGTATCCTATTCTTACAGAATTACATATATAGAAAGGATATCTAAACTTTAAGATATGTTCAAATCCTTTGTACTTTGAATCTTAATGCGTTTTCTTGTCTAAAATAGTGTTGGATTTTGTGCTATTCTCATTGTGAGTCCATTTCATGGAAATTGTAAACATCACTGAACTTTTAATTTATTCTTATATTCTCATGTTGAGAATTAATATACTAGTTTAGTGGGCTTTCTTCAATCAGCGACAAAAACTAGAAAAATATATGGCCAATGTGGGGATCGAACCCACGACATTCGCGTTATTAGCACGACGCTCTAACCAACTGAGCTAACCGGCCCATGAAACTTACTTTGGAAATTTTATGTATTTATTCAAACATATCATCATGAACAATTGTCCTTTTCACAAGTCTAACTTCATTTGACGGATTTTCCAGTTGACAAGGTAAAAAGCGTGGAAATCGTGCAAAAAGACTAAAAGTTTAAACCTACCACTTCTTTTTACATTTCCTGACGTTAAGAGTATCTTTTGACGAACTTCTGTTATCTCGGACATAGCCGAAAAGCTTTAATACTATAGACTATCAAAAATTCAGTGGCCAATGTGGGGATCGAACCCACGACATTCGCGTTATTAGCACGACGCTCTAACCAACTGAGCTAACCGGCCGTTGGAAACATTTTGGGAAATTTTATGTACTTATATATGGGTATCCTATTCTTACAGAATTACATATATAGAAAGGATATCTAAACTTTAAGATATGTTCAAATCCTTTGTACTTTGAATCTTAATGCGTTTTCTTGTCTAAAATAGTGTTGGATTTTGTGCTATTCTCATTGTGAGTCCATTTCATGGAAATTGTAAACATCACTGAACTTTTAATTTATTCTTATATTCTCATGTTGAGAATTAATATACTAGTTTAGTGGGCTTTCTTCAATCAGCGACAAAAAACTAGAAAAATATATGGCCAATGTGGGGATCGAACCCACGACATTCGCGTTATTAGCACGACGCTCTAACCAACTGAGCTAACCGGCCCATGAAACTTACTTTGGAAATTTTATGTATTTATTCAAACATATCATCATGAACAATTGTCCTTTTCACAAGTCTAACTTCATTTGACGGATTTTCCAGTTGACAAGGTAAAAAGCGTGGAAATCGTGCAAAAAGACTAAAAGTTTAAACCTACCACTTCTTTTTACATTTCCTGACGTTAAGAGTATCTTTTGACGAACTTCTGTTATCTCGGACATAGCCGAAAAGCTTTAATACTATAGACTATCAAAAATTCAGTGGCCAATGTGGGGATCGAACCCACGACATTCGCGTTATTAGCACGACGCTCTAACCAACTGAGCTAACCGGCCGTTGGAAACATTTTGGGAAATTTTATGTACTTATATATGGGTATCCTATTCTTACAGAATTACATATATAGAAAGGATATCTAAACTTTAAGATATGTTCAAATCCTTTGTACTTTGAATCTTAATGCGTTTTCTTGTCTAAAATAGTGTTGGATTTTGTGCTATTCTCATTGTGAGTCCATTTCATGGAAATTGTAAACATCACTGAACTTTTAATTTATTCTTATATTCTCATGTTGAGAATTAATATACTAGTTTAGTGGGCTTTCTTCAATCAGCGACAAAAACTAGAAAAATATATGGCCAATGTGGGGATCGAACCCACGACATTCGCGTTATTAGCACGACGCTCTAACCAACTGAGCTAACCGGCCCATGAAACTTACTTTGGAAATTTTATGTATTTATTCAAACATATCATCATGAACAATTGTCCTTTTCACAAGTCTAACTTCATTTGACGGATTTTCCAGTTGACAAGGTAAAAAGCGTGGAAATCGTGCAAAAAGACTAAAAGTTTAAACCTACCACTTCTTTTTACATTTCCTGACGTTAAGAGTATCTTTTGACGAACTTCTGTTATCTCGGACATAGCCGAAAAGCTTTAATACTATAGACTATCAAAAATTCAGTGGCCAATGTGGGGATCGAACCCACGACATTCGCGTTATTAGCACGACGCTCTAACCAACTGAGCTAACCGGCCGTTGGAAACATTTTGGGAAATTTTATGTACTTATATATGGGTATCCTATTCTTACAGAATTACATATATAGAAAGGATATCTAAACTTTAAGATATGTTCAAATCCTTTGTACTTTGAATCTTAATGCGTTTTCTTGTCTAAAATAGTGTTGGATTTTGTGCTATTCTCATTGTGAGTCCATTTCATGGAAATTGTAAACATCACTGAACTTTTAATTTATTCTTATATTCTCATGTTGAGAATTAATATACTAGTTTAGTGGGCTTTCTTCAATCAGCGACAAAAACTAGAAAAATATATGGCCAATGTGGGGATCGAACCCACGACATTCGCGTTATTAGCACGACGCTCTAACCAACTGAGCTAACCGGCCCATGAAACTTACTTTGGAAATTTTATGTATTTATTCAAACATATCATCATGAACAATTGTCCTTTTCACAAGTCTAACTTCATTTGACGGATTTTCCAGTTGACAAGGTAAAAAGCGTGGAAATCGTGCAAAAAGACTAAAAGTTTAAACCTACCACTTCTTTTTACATTTCCTGACGTTAAGAGTATCTTTTGACGAACTTCTGTTATCTCGGACATAGCCGAAAAGCTTTAATACTATAGACTATCAAAAATTCAGTGGCCAATGTGGGGATCGAACCCACGACATTCGCGTTATTAGCACGACGCTCTAACCAACTGAGCTAACCGGCCGTTGGAAACATTTTGGGAAATTTTATGTACTTATATATGGGTATCCTATTCTTACAGAATTACATATATAGAAAGGATATCTAAACTTTAAGATATGTTCAAATCCTTTGTACTTTGAATCTTAATGCGTTTTCTTGTCTAAAATAGTGTTGGATTTTGTGCTATTCTCATTGTGAGTCCATTTCATGGAAATTGTAAACATCACTGAACTTTTAATTTATTCTTATATTCTCATGTTGAGAATTAATATACTAGTTTAGTGGGCTTTCTTCAATCAGCGACAAAAACTAGAAAAATATATGGCCAATGTGGGGATCGAACCCACGACATTCGCGTTATTAGCACGACGCTCTAACCAACTGAGCTAACCGGCCCATGAAACTTACTTTGGAAATTTTATGTATTTATTCAAACATATCATCATGAACAATTGTCCTTTTCACAAGTCTAACTTCATTTGACGGATTTTCCAGTTGACAAGGTAAAAAGCGTGGAAATCGTGCAAAAAGACTAAAAGTTTAAACCTACCACTTCTTTTTACATTTCCTGACGTTAAGAGTATCTTTTGACGAACTTCTGTTATCTCGGACATAGCCGAAAAGCTTTAATACTATAGACTATCAAAAATTCAGTGGCCAATGTGGGGATCGAACCCACGACATTCGCGTTATTAGCACGACGCTCTAACCAACTGAGCTAACCGGCCGTTGGAAACATTTTGGGAAATTTTATGTACTTATATATGGGTATCCTATTCTTACAGAATTACATATATAGAAAGGATATCTAAACTTTAAGATATGTTCAAATCCTTTGTACTTTGAATCTTAATGCGTTTTCTTGTCTAAAATAGTGTTGAATTTTGTGCTATTCTCATTGTGAGTCCATTTCATGGAAATTGTAAACATCACTGAACTTTTAATTTATTCTTATATTCTCATGTTGAGAATTAATATACTAGTTTAGTGGGCTTTCTTCAATCAGCGACAAAAACTAGAAAAATATATGGCCAATGTGGGGATCGAACCCACGACATTCGCGTTATTAGCACGACGCTCTAACCAACTGAGCTAACCGGCCCATGAAACTTACTTTGGAAATTTTATGTATTTATTCAAACATATCATCATGAACAATTGTCCTTTTCACAAGTCTAACTTCATTTGACGGATTTTCCAGTTGACAAGGTAAAAAGCGTGGAAATCGTGCAAAAAGACTAAAAGTTTAAACCTACCACTTCTTTTTACATTTCCTGACGTTAAGAGTATCTTTTGACGAACTTCTGTTATCTCGGACATAGCCGAAAAGCTTTAATACTATAGACTATCAAAAATTCAGTGGCCAATGTGGGGATCGAACCCACGACATTCGCGTTATTAGCACGACGCTCTAACCAACTGAGCTAACCGGCCGTTGGAAACATTTTGGGAAATTTTATGTACTTATATATGGGTATCCTATTCTTACAGAATTACATATATAGAAAGGATATCTAAACTTTAAGATATGTTCAAATCCTTTGTACTTTGAATCTTAATGCGTTTTCTTGTCTAAAATAGTGTTGGATTTTGTGCTATTCTCATTGTGAGTCCATTTCATGGAAATTGTAAACATCACTGAACTTTTAATTTATTCTTATATTCTCATGTTGAGAATTAATATACTAGTTTAGTGGGCTTTCTTCAATCAGCGACAAAAACTAGAAAAATATATGGCCAATGTGGGGATCGAACCCACGACATTCGCGTTATTAGCACGACGCTCTAACCAACTGAGCTAACCGGCCCATGAAACTTACTTTGGAAATTTTATGTATTTATTCAAACATATCATCATGAACAATTGTCCTTTTCACAAGTCTAACTTCATTTGACGGATTTTCCAGTTGACAAGGTAAAAAGCGTGGAAATCGTGCAAAAAGACTAAAAGTTTAAACCTACCACTTCTTTTTACATTTCCTGACGTTAAGAGTATCTTTTGACGAACTTCTGTTATCTCGGACATAGCCGAAAAGCTTTAATACTATAGACTATCAAAAATTCAGTGGCCAATGTGGGGATCGAACCCACGACATTCGCGTTATTAGCACGACGCTCTAACCAACTGAGCTAACCGGCCGTTGGAAACATTTTGGGAAATTTTATGTACTTATATATGGGTATCCTATTCTTACAGAATTACATATATAGAAAGGATATCTAAACTTTAAGATATGTTCAAATCCTTTGTACTTTGAATCTTATTTGCGTTTTCTTGTCTAAAATAGTGTTGGATTTTGTGCTATTCTCATTGTGAGTCCATTTCATGGAAATTGTAAACATCACTGAACTTTTAATTTATTCTTATATTCTCATGTTGAGAATTAATATACTAGTTTAGTGGGCTTTCTTCAATCAGCGACAAAAACTAGAAAAATATATGGCCAATGTGGGGATCGAACCCACGACATTCGCGTTATTAGCACGACGCTCTAACCAACTGAGCTAACCGGCCCATGAAACTTACTTTGGAAATTTTATGTATTTATTCAAACATATCATCATGAACAATTGTCCTTTTCACAAGTCTAACTTCATTTGACGGATTTTCCAGTTGACAAGGTAAAAAGCGTGGAAATCGTGCAAAAAGACTAAAAGTTTAAACCTACCACTTCTTTTTACATTTCCTGACGTTAAGAGTATCTTTTGACGAACTTCTGTTATCTCGGACATAGCCGAAAAGCTTTAATACTATAGACTATCAAAAATTCAGTGGCCAATGTGGGGATCGAACCCACGACATTCGCGTTATTAGCACGACGCTCTAACCAACTGAGCTAACCGGCCGTTGGAAACATTTTGGGAAATTTTATGTACTTATATATGGGTATCCTATTCTTACAGAATTACATATATAGAAAGGATATCTAAACTTTAAGATATGTTCAAATCCTTTGTACTTTGAATCTTATTTGCGTTTTCTTGTCTAAAATAGTGTTGGATTTTGTGCTATTCTCATTGTGAGTCCATTTCATGGAAATTGTAAACATCACTGAACTTTTAATTTATTCTTATATTCTCATGTTGAGAATTAATATACTAGTTTAGTGGGCTTTCTTCAATCAGCGACAAAAACTAGAAAAATATATGGCCAATGTGGGGATCGAACCCACGACATTCGCGTTATTAGCACGACGCTCTAACCAACTGAGCTAACCGGCCCATGAAACTTACTTTGGAAATTTTATGTATTTATTCAAACATATCATCATGAACAATTGTCCTTTTCACAAGTCTAACTTCATTTGACGGATTTTCCAGTTGACAAGGTAAAAAGCGTGGAAATCGTGCAAAAAGACTAAAAGTTTAAACCTACCACTTCTTTTTACATTTCCTGACGTTAAGAGTATCTTTTGACGAACTTCTGTTATCTCGGACATAGCCGAAAAGCTTTAATACTATAGACTATCAAAAATTCAGTGGCCAATGTGGGGATCGAACCCACGACATTCGCGTTATTAGCACGACGCTCTAACCAACTGAGCTAACCGGCCGTTGGAAACATTTTGGGAAATTTTATGTACTTATATATGGGTATCCTATTCTTACAGAATTACATATATAGAAAGGATATCTAAACTTTAAGATATGTTCAAATCCTTTGTACTTTGAATCTTAATGCGTTTTCTTGTCTAAAATAGTGTTGGATTTTGTGCTATTCTCATTGTGAGTCCATTTCATGGAAATTGTAAACATCACTGAACTTTTAATTTATTCTTATATTCTCATGTTGAGAATTAATATACTAGTTTAGTGGGCTTTCTTCAATCAGCGACAAAAACTAGAAAAATATATGGCCAATGTGGGGATCGAACCCACGACATTCGCGTTATTAGCACGACGCTCTAACCAACTGAGCTAACCGGCCCATGAAACTTACTTTGGAAATTTTATGTATTTATTCAAACATATCATCATGAACAATTGTCCTTTTCACAAGTCTAACTTCATTTGACGGATTTTCCAGTTGACAAGGTAAAAAGCGTGGAAATCGTGCAAAAAGACTAAAAGTTTAAACCTACCACTTCTTTTTACATTTCCTGACGTTAAGAGTATCTTTTGACGAACTTCTGTTATCTCGGACATAGCCGAAAAGCTTTAATACTATAGACTATCAAAAAT
Organism: Mytilus trossulus; assembly: GCF_036588685.1. Classification (NCBI taxonomy): domain Eukaryota; kingdom Metazoa; phylum Mollusca; class Bivalvia; order Mytilida; family Mytilidae; genus Mytilus; species Mytilus trossulus. The sequence continues at coordinate 6,249,676 of NC_086378.1, forward strand.
TCAGTGGCCAATGTGGGGATCGAACCCACGACATTCGCGTTATTAGCACGACGCTCTAACCAACTGAGCTAACCGGCCGTTGGAAACATTTTGGGAAATTTTATGTTATAAGTTATATGGTTTGCTACTGACCCCATACGGATCCATAGAGGGTTAGTAAAATCCATAGGGGGTGAGGCCGGAGGCCGAGTCCCCTATGAATTTTATTCACCCTCTATGGATCCGTAGGGGGTCAGTAGTTAACCGTATAACGAATTTATCGGACGCTGGACTTTTTCTGCGGCGTTTTGTTGAAAAATAAACAATGAAACACAACAACATTTATAGATGACGTCGCCATTAACGCGTCACGAACCCCATATGAAACTTACTAACCCCATACGGTCTCATAGGGGGTCACCACGTGACGGCGTTTATCCAATCACAACGTGATAATTCATCAATGGTCCGATAAACTTATATATGGGTATCCTATTCTTACAGAATTAAATATATAGAAAGGATATCTAAACTTTAAGATATGTTCAAATCCTTTGTACTTTGAATCTTAATGCGTTTTCTTGTCTAAAATAGTGTTGGATTTTGTGCTATTCTCATTGTGAGTCCATTTCATGGAAATTGTAAACATCACTGAACTTTTAATTTATTCTTATATTCTCATGTTGAGAATTAATATACTAGTTTAGTGGGCTTTCTTCAATCAGCGACAAAAACTAGAAAAATATATGGCCAATGTGGGGATCGAACCCACGACATTCGCGTTATTAGCACGACGCTCTAACCAACTGAGCTAACCGGCCGTTGGAAACATTTTGGGAAATTTTATGTACTTATATATGGGTATCCTATTCTTACAGAATTACATATATAGAAAGGATATCTAAACTTTAAGATATGTTCAAATCCTTTGTACTTTGAATCTTAATGCGTTTTCTTGTCTAAAATAGTGTTGGATTTTGTGCTATTCTCATTGTGAGTCCATTTCATGGAAATTGTAAACATCACTGAACTTTTAATTTATTCTTATATTCTCATGTTGAGAATTAATATACTAGTTTAGTGGGCTTTCTTCAATCAGCGACAAAAACTAGAAAAATATATGGCCAATGTGGGGATCGAACCCACGACATTCGCGTTATTAGCACGACGCTCTAACCAACTGAGCTAACCGGCCCATGAAACTTACTTTGGAAATTTTATGTATTTATTCAAACATATCATCATGAACAATTGTCCTTTTCACAAGTCTAACTTCATTTGACGGATTTTCCAGTTGACAAGGTAAAAAGCGTGGAAATCGTGCAAAAAGACTAAAAGTTTAAACCTACCACTTCTTTTTACATTTCCTGACGTTAAGAGTATCTTTTGACGAACTTCTGTTATCTCGGACATAGCCGAAAAGCTTTAATACTATAGACTATCAAAAATTCAGTGGCCAATGTGGGGATCGAACCCACGACATTCGCGTTATTAGCACGACGCTCTAACCAACTGAGCTAACCGGCCGTTGGAAACATTTTGGGAAATTTTATGTACTTATATATGGGTATCCTATTCTTACAGAATTACATATATAGAAAGGATATCTAAACTTTAAGATATGTTCAAATCCTTTGTACTTTGAATCTTAATGCGTTTTCTTGTCTAAAATAGTGTTGGATTTTGTGCTATTCTCATTGTGAGTCCATTTCATGGAAATTGTAAACATCACTGAACTTTTAATTTATTCTTATATTCTCATGTTGAGAATTAATATACTAGTTTAGTGGGCTTTCTTCAATCAGCGACAAAAACTAGAAAAATATATGGCCAATGTGGGGATCGAACCCACGACATTCGCGTTATTAGCACGACGCTCTAACCAACTGAGCTAACCGGCCCATGAAACTTACTTTGGAAATTTTATGTATTTATTCAAACATATCATCATGAACAATTGTCCTTTTCACAAGTCTAACTTCATTTGACGGATTTTCCAGTTGACAAGGTAAAAAGCGTGGAAATCGTGCAAAAAGACTAAAAGTTTAAACCTACCACTTCTTTTTACATTTCCTGACGTTAAGAGTATCTTTTGACGAACTTCTGTTATCTCGGACATAGCCGAAAAGCTTTAATACTATAGACTATCAAAAATTCAGTGGCCAATGTGGGGATCGAACCCACGACATTCGCGTTATTAGCACGACGCTCTAACCAACTGAGCTAACCGGCCGTTGGAAACATTTTGGGAAATTTTATGTACTTATATATGGGTATCCTATTCTTACAGAATTACATATATAGAAAGGATATCTAAACTTTAAGATATGTTCAAATCCTTTGTACTTTGAATCTTAATGCGTTTTCTTGTCTAAAATAGTGTTGGATTTTGTGCTATTCTCATTGTGAGTCCATTTCATGGAAATTGTAAACATCACTGAACTTTTAATTTATTCTTATATTCTCATGTTGAGAATTAATATACTAGTTTAGTGGGCTTTCTTCAATCAGCGACAAAAACTAGAAAAATATATGGCCAATGTGGGGATCGAACCCACGACATTCGCGTTATTAGCACGACGCTCTAACCAACTGAGCTAACCGGCCCATGAAACTTACTTTGGAAATTTTATGTATTTATTCAAACATATCATCATGAACAATTGTCCTTTTCACAAGTCTAACTTCATTTGACGGATTTTCCAGTTGACAAGGTAAAAAGCGTGGAAATCGTGCAAAAAGACTAAAAGTTTAAACCTACCACTTCTTTTTACATTTCCTGACGTTAAGAGTATCTTTTGACGAACTTCTGTTATCTCGGACATAGCCGAAAAGCTTTAATACTATAGACTATCAAAAATTCAGTGGCCAATGTGGGGATCGAACCCACGACATTCGCGTTATTAGCACGACGCTCTAACCAACTGAGCTAACCGGCCGTTGGAAACATTTTGGGAAATTTTATGTACTTATATATGGGTATCCTATTCTTACAGAATTACATATATAGAAAGGATATCTAAACTTTAAGATATGTTCAAATCCTTTGTACTTTGAATCTTAATGCGTTTTCTTGTCTAAAATAGTGTTGGATTTTGTGCTATTCTCATTGTGAGTCCATTTCATGGAAATTGTAAACATCACTGAACTTTTAATTTATTCTTATATTCTCATGTTGAGAATTAATATACTAGTTTAGTGGGCTTTCTTCAATCAGCGACAAAAACTAGAAAAATATATGGCCAATGTGGGGATCGAACCCACGACATTCGCGTTATTAGCACGACGCTCTAACCAACTGAGCTAACCGGCCCATGAAACTTACTTTGGAAATTTTATGTATTTATTCAAACATATCATCATGAACAATTGTCCTTTTCACAAGTCTAACTTCATTTGACGGATTTTCCAGTTGACAAGGTAAAAAGCGTGGAAATCGTGCAAAAAGACTAAAAGTTTAAACCTACCACTTCTTTTTACATTTCCTGACGTTAAGAGTATCTTTTGACGAACTTCTGTTATCTCGGACATAGCCGAAAAGCTTTAATACTATAGACTATCAAAAATTCAGTGGCCAATGTGGGGATCGAACCCACGACATTCGCGTTATTAGCACGACGCTCTAACCAACTGAGCTAACCGGCCGTTGGAAACATTTTGGGAAATTTTATGTACTTATATATGGGTATCCTATTCTTACAGAATTACATATATAGAAAGGATATCTAAACTTTAAGATATGTTCAAATCCTTTGTACTTTGAACCTTAATGCGTTTTCTTGTCTAAAATAGTGTTGGATTTTGTGCTATTCTCATTGTGAGTCCATTTCATGGAAATTGTAAACATCACTGAACTTTTAATTTATTCTTATATTCTCATGTTGAGAATTAATATACTAGTTTAGTGGGCTTTCTTCAATCAGCGACAAAAACTAGAAAAATATATGGCCAATGTGGGGATCGAACCCACGACATTCGCGTTATTAGCACGACGCTCTAACCAACTGAGCTAACCGGCCCATGAAACTTACTTTGGAAATTTTATGTATTTATTCAAACATATCATCATGAACAATTGTCCTTTTCACAAGTCTAACTTCATTTGACGGATTTTCCAGTTGACAAGGTAAAAAGCGTGGAAATCGTGCAAAAAGACTAAAAGTTTAAACCTACCACTTCTTTTTACATTTCCTGACGTTAAGAGTATCTTTTGACGAACTTCTGTTATCTCGGACATAGCCGAAAAGCTTTAATACTATAGACTATCAAAAATTCAGTGGCCAATGTGGGGATCGAACCCACGACATTCGCGTTATTAGCACGACGCTCTAACCAACTGAGCTAACCGGCCGTTGGAAACATTTTGGGAAATTTTATGTACTTATATATGGGTATCCTATTCTTACAGAATTACATATATAGAAAGGATATCTAAACTTTAAGATATGTTCAAATCCTTTGTACTTTGAATCTTAATGCGTTTTCTTGTCTAAAATAGTGTTGGATTTTGTGCTATTCTCATTGTGAGTCCATTTCATGGAAATTGTAAACATCACTGAACTTTTAATTTATTCTTATATTCTCATGTTGAGAATTAATATACTAGTTTAGTGGGCTTTCTTCAATCAGCGACAAAAACTAGAAAAATATATGGCCAATGTGGGGATCGAACCCACGACATTCGCGTTATTAGCACGACGCTCTAACCAACTGAGCTAACCGGCCCATGAAACTTACTTTGGAAATTTTATGTATTTATTCAAACATATCATCATGAACAATTGTCCTTTTCACAAGTCTAACTTCATTTGACGGATTTTCCAGTTGACAAGGTAAAAAGCGTGGAAATCGTGCAAAAAGACTAAAAGTTTAAACCTACCACTTCTTTTTACATTTCCTGACGTTAAGAGTATCTTTTGACGAACTTCTGTTATCTCGGACATAGCCGAAAAGCTTTAATACTATAGACTATCAAAAATTCAGTGGCCAATGTGGGGATCGAACCCACGACATTCGCGTTATTAGCACGACGCTCTAACCAACTGAGCTAACCGGCCGTTGGAAACATTTTGGGAAATTTTATGTACTTATATATGGGTATCCTATTCTTACAGAATTACATATATAGAAAGGATATCTAAACTTTAAGATATGTTCAAATCCTTTGTACTTTGAATCTTAATGCGTTTTCTTGTCTAAAATAGTGTTGGATTTTGTGCTATTCTCATTGTGAGTCCATTTCATGGAAATTGTAAACATCACTGAACTTTTAATTTATTCTTATATTCTCATGTTGAGAATTAATATACTAGTTTAGTGGGCTTTCTTCAATCAGCGACAAAAACTAGAAAAATATATGGCCAATGTGGGGATCGAACCCACGACATTCGCGTTATTAGCACGACGCTCTAACCAACTGAGCTAACCGGCCCATGAAACTTACTTTGGAAATTTTATGTATTTATTCAAACATATCATCATGAACAATTGTCCTTTTCACAAGTCTAACTTCATTTGACGGATTTTCCAGTTGACAAGGTAAAAAGCGTGGAAATCGTGCAAAAAGACTAAAAGTTTAAACCTACCACTTCTTTTTACATTTCCTGACGTTAAGAGTATCTTTTGACGAACTTCTGTTATCTCGGACATAGCCGAAAAGCTTTAATACTATAGACTATCAAAAATTCAGTGGCCAATGTGGGGATCGAACCCACGACATTCGCGTTATTAGCACGACGCTCTAACCAACTGAGCTAACCGGCCGTTGGAAACATTTTGGGAAATTTTATGTACTTATATATGGGTATCCTATTCTTACAGAATTACATATATAGAAAGGATATCTAAACTTTAAGATATGTTCAAATCCTTTGTACTTTGAATCTTAATGCGTTTTCTTGTCTAAAATAGTGTTGGATTTTGTGCTATTCTCATTGTGAGTCCATTTCATGGAAATTGTAAACATCACTGAACTTTTAATTTATTCTTATATTCTCATGTTGAGAATTAATATACTAGTTTAGTGGGCTTTCTTCAATCAGCGACAAAAACTAGAAAAATATATGGCCAATGTGGGGATCGAACCCACGACATTCGCGTTATTAGCACGACGCTCTAACCAACTGAGCTAACCGGCCCATGAAACTTACTTTGGAAATTTTATGTATTTATTCAAACATATCATCATGAACAATTGTCCTTTTCACAAGTCTAACTTCATTTGACGAATTTTCCAGTTGACAAGGTAAAAAGCGTGGAAATCGTGCAAAAAGACTAAAAGTTTAAACCTACCACTTCTTTTTACATTTCCTGACGTTAAGAGTATCTTTTGACGAACTTCTGTTATCTCGGACATAGCCGAAAAGCTTTAATACTATAGACTATCAAAAATTCAGTGGCCAATGTGGGGATCGAACCCACGACATTCGCGTTATTAGCACGACGCTCTAACCAACTGAGCTAACCGGCCGTTGGAAACATTTTGGGAAATTTTATGTGCTTATATATGGGTATCCTATTCTTACAGAATTACATATATAGAAAGGATATCTAAACTTTAAGATATGTTCAAATCCTTTGTACTTTGAATCTTAATGCGTTTTCTTGTCTAAAATAGTGTTGGATTTTGTGCTATTCTCATTGTGAGTCCATTTCATGGAAATTGTAAACATCACTGAACTTTTAATTTATTCTTATATTCTCATGTTGAGAATTAATATACTAGTTTAGTGGGCTTTCTTCAATCAGCGACAAAAACTAGAAAAATATATGGCCAATGTGGGGATCGAACCCACGACATTCGCGTTATTAGCACGACGCTCTAACCAACTGAGCTAACCGGCCCATGAAACTTACTTTGGAAATTTTATGTATTTATTCAAACATATCATCATGAACAATTGTCCTTTTCACAAGTCTAACTTCATTTGACGGATTTTCCAGTTGACAAGGTAAAAAGCGTGGAAATCGTGCAAAAAGACTAAAAGTTTAAACCTACCACTTCTTTTTACATTTCCTGACGTTAAGAGTATCTTTTGACGAACTTCTGTTATCTCGGACATAGCCGAAAAGCTTTAATACTATAGACTATCAAAAATTCAGTGGCCAATGTGGGGATCGAACCCACGACATTCGCGTTATTAGCACGACGCTCTAACCAACTGAGCTAACCGGCCGTTGGAAACATTTTGGGAAATTTTATGTACTTATATATGGGTATCCTATTCTTACAGAATTACATATATAGAAAGGATATCTAAACTTTAAGATATGTTCAAATCCTTTGTACTTTGAATCTTAATGCGTTTTCTTGTCTAAAATAGTGTTGGATTTTGTGCTATTCTCATTGTGAGTCCATTTCATGGAAATTGTAAACATCACTGAACTTTTAATTTATTCTTATATTCTCATGTTGAGAATTAATATACTAGTTTAGTGGGCTTTCTTCAATCAGCGACAAAAACTAGAAAAATATATGGCCAATGTGGGGATCGAACCCACGACATTCGCGTTATTAGCACGACGCTCTAACCAACTGAGCTAACCGGCCCATGAAACTTACTTTGGAAATTTTATGTATTTATTCAAACATATCATCATGAACAATTGTCCTTTTCACAAGTCTAACTTCATTTGACGGATTTTCCAGTTGACAAGGTAAAAAGCGTGGAAATCGTGCAAAAAGACTAAAAGTTTAAACCTACCACTTCTTTTTACATTTCCTGACGTTAAGAGTATCTTTTGACGAACTTCTGTTATCTCGGACATAGCCGAAAAGCTTTAATACTATAGACTATCAAAAATTCAGTGGCCAATGTGGGGATCGAACCCACGACATTCGCGTTATTAGCACGACGCTCTAACCAACTGAGCTAACCGGCCGTTGGAAACATTTTGGGAAATTTTATGTACTTATATATGGGTATCCTATTCTTACAGAATTACATATATAGAAAGGATATCTAAACTTTAAGATATGTTCAAATCCTTTGTACTTTGAACCTTAATGCGTTTTCTTGTCTAAAATAGTGTTGGATTTTGTGCTATTCTCATTGTGAGTCCATTTCATGGAAATTGTAAACATCACTGAACTTTTAATTTATTCTTATATTCTCATGTTGAGAATTAATATACTAGTTTAGTGGGCTTTCTTCAATCAGCGACAAAAACTAGAAAAATATATGGCCAATGTGGGGATCGAACCCACGACATTCGCGTTATTAGCACGACGCTCTAACCAACTGAGCTAACCGGCCCATGAAACTTACTTTGGAAATTTTATGTATTTATTCAAACATATCATCATGAACAATTGTCCTTTTCACAAGTCTAACTTCATTTGACGGATTTTCCAGTTGACAAGGTAAAAAGCGTGGAAATCGTGCAAAAAGACTAAAAGTTTAAACCTACCACTTCTTTTTACATTTCCTGACGTTAAGAGTATCTTTTGACGAACTTCTGTTATCTCGGACATAGCCGAAAAGCTTTAATACTATAGACTATCAAAAATTCAGTGGCCAATGTGGGGATCGAACCCACGACATTCGCGTTATTAGCACGACGCTCTAACCAACTGAGCTAACCGGCCGTTGGAAACATTTTGGGAAATTTTATGTACTTATATATGGGTATCCTATTCTTACAGAATTACATATATAGAAAGGATATCTAAACTTTAAGATATGTTCAAATCCTTTGTACTTTGAATCTTAATGCGTTTTCTTGTCTAAAATAGTGTTGGATTTTGTGCTATTCTCATTGTGAGTCCATTTCATGGAAATTGTAAACATCACTGAACTTTTAATTTATTCTTATATTCTCATGTTGAGAATTAATATACTAGTTTAGTGGGCTTTCTTCAATCAGCGACAAAAACTAGAAAAATATATGGCCAATGTGGGGATCGAACCCACGACATTCGCGTTATTAGCACGACGCTCTAACCAACTGAGCTAACCGGCCCATGAAACTTACTTTGGAAATTTTATGTATTTATTCAAACATATCATCATGAACAATTGTCCTTTTCACAAGTCTAACTTCATTTGACGGATTTTCCAGTTGACAAGGTAAAAAGCGTGGAAATCGTGCAAAAAGACTAAAAGTTTAAACCTACCACTTCTTTTTACATTTCCTGACGTTAAGAGTATCTTTTGACGAACTTCTGTTATCTCGGACATAGCCGAAAAGCTTTAATACTATAGACTATCAAAAATTCAGTGGCCAATGTGGGGATCGAACCCACGACATTCGCGTTATTAGCACGACGCTCTAACCAACTGAGCTAACCGGCCGTTGGAAACATTTTGGGAAATTTTATGTACTTATATATGGGTATCCTATTCTTACAGAATTACATATATAGAAAGGATATCTAAACTTTAAGATATGTTCAAATCCTTTGTACTTTGAACCTTAATGCGTTTTCTTGTCTAAAATAGTGTTGGATTTTGTGCTATTCTCATTGTGAGTCCATTTCATGGAAATTGTAAACATCACTGAACTTTTAATTTATTCTTATATTCTCATGTTGAGAATTAATATACTAGTTTAGTGGGCTTTCTTCAATCAGCGACAAAAACTAGAAAAATATATGGCCAATGTGGGGATCGAACCCACGACATTCGCGTTATTAGCACGACGCTCTAACCAACTGAGCTAACCGGCCCATGAAACTTACTTTGGAAATTTTATGTATTTATTCAAACATATCATCATGAACAATTGTCCTTTTCACAAGTCTAACTTCATTTGACGGATTTTCCAGTTGACAAGGTAAAAAGCGTGGAAATCGTGCAAAAAGACTAAAAGTTTAAACCTACCACTTCTTTTTACATTTCCTGACGTTAAGAGTATCTTTTGACGAACTTCTGTTATCTCGGACATAGCCGAAAAGCTTTAATACTATAGACTATCAAAAATTCAGTGGCCAATGTGGGGATCGAACCCACGACATTCGCGTTATTAGCACGACGCTCTAACCAACTGAGCTAACCGGCCGTTGGAAACATTTTGGGAAATTTTATGTACTTATATATGGGTATCCTATTCTTACAGAATTACATATATAGAAAGGATATCTAAACTTTAAGATATGTTCAAATCCTTTGTACTTTGAATCTTAATGCGTTTTCTTGTCTAAAATAGTGTTGGATTTTGTGCTATTCTCATTGTGAGTCCATTTCATGGAAATTGTAAACATCACTGAACTTTTAATTTATTCTTATATTCTCATGTTGAGAATTAATATACTAGTTTAGTGGGCTTTCTTCAATCAGCGACAAAAACTAGAAAAATATATGGCCAATGTGGGGATCGAACCCACGACATTCGCGTTATTAGCACGACGCTCTAACCAACTGAGCTAACCGGCCCATGAAACTTACTTTGGAAATTTTATGTATTTATTCAAACATATCATCATGAACAATTGTCCTTTTCACAAGTCTAACTTCATTTGACGGATTTTCCAGTTGACAAGGTAAAAAGCGTGGAAATCGTGCAAAAAGACTAAAAGTTTAAACCTACCACTTCTTTTTACATTTCCTGACGTTAAGAGTATCTTTTGACGAACTTCTGTTATCTCGGACATAGCCGAAAAGCTTTAATACTATAGACTATCAAAAATTCAGTGGCCAATGTGGGGATCGAACCCACGACATTCGCGTTATTAGCACGACGCTCTAACCAACTGAGCTAACCGGCCGTTGGAAACATTTTGGGAAATTTTATGTACTTATATATGGGTATCCTATTCTTACAGAATTACATATATAGAAAGGATATCTAAACTTTAAGATATGTTCAAATCCTTTGTACTTTGAACCTTAATGCGTTTTCTTGTCTAAAATAGTGTTGGATTTTGTGCTATTCTCATTGTGAGTCCATTTCATGGAAATTGTAAACATCACTGAACTTTTAATTTATTCTTATATTCTCATGTTGAGAATTAATATACTAGTTTAGTGGGCTTTCTTCAATCAGCGACAAAAACTAGAAAAATATATGGCCAATGTGGGGATCGAACCCACGACATTCGCGTTATTAGCACGACGCTCTAACCAACTGAGCTAACCGGCCCATGAAACTTACTTTGGAAATTTTATGTATTTATTCAAACATATCATCATGAACAATTGTCCTTTTCACAAGTCTAACTTCATTTGACGGATTTTCCAGTTGACAAGGTAAAAAGCGTGGAAATCGTGCAAAAAGACTAAAAGTTTAAACCTACCACTTCTTTTTACATTTCCTGACGTTAAGAGTATCTTTTGACGAACTTCTGTTATCTCGGACATAGCCGAAAAGCTTTAATACTATAGACTATCAAAAATTCAGTGGCCAATGTGGGGATCGAACCCACGACATTCGCGTTATTAGCACGACGCTCTAACCAACTGAGCTAACCGGCCGTTGGAAACATTTTGGGAAATTTTATGTACTTATATATGGGTATCCTATTCTTACAGAATTACATATATAGAAAGGATATCTAAACTTTAAGATATGTTCAAATCCTTTGTACTTTGAATCTTAATGCGTTTTCTTGTCTAAAATAGTGTTGGATTTTGTGCTATTCTCATTGTGAGTCCATTTCATGGAAATTGTAAACATCACTGAACTTTTAATTTATTCTTATATTCTCATGTTGAGAATTAATATACTAGTTTAGTGGGCTTTCTTCAATCAGCGACAAAAACTAGAAAAATATATGGCCAATGTGGGGATCGAACCCACGACATTCGCGTTATTAGCACGACGCTCTAACCAACTGAGCTAACCGGCCCATGAAACTTACTTTGGAAATTTTATGTATTTATTCAAACATATCATCATGAACAATTGTCCTTTTCACAAGTCTAACTTCATTTGACGGATTTTCCAGTTGACAAGGTAAAAAGCGTGGAAATCGTGCAAAAAGACTAAAAGTTTAAACCTACCACTTCTTTTTACATTTCCTGACGTTAAGAGTATCTTTTGACGAACTTCTGTTATCTCGGACATAGCCGAAAAGCTTTAATACTATAGACTATCAAAAATTCAGTGGCCAATGTGGGGATCGAACCCACGACATTCGCGTTATTAGCACGACGCTCTAACCAACTGAGCTAACCGGCCGTTGGAAACATTTTGGGAAATTTTATGTACTTATATATGGGTATCCTATTCTTACAGAATTACATATATAGAAAGGATATCTAAACTTTAAGATATGTTCAAATCCTTTGTACTTTGAACCTTAATGCGTTTTCTTGTCTAAAATAGTGTTGGATTTTGTGCTATTCTCATTGTGAGTCCATTTCATGGAAATTGTAAACATCACTGAACTTTTAATTTATTCTTATATTCTCATGTTGAGAATTAATATACTAGTTTAGTGGGCTTTCTTCAATCAGCGACAAAAACTAGAAAAATATATGGCCAATGTGGGGATCGAACCCACGACATTCGCGTTATTAGCACGACGCTCTAACCAACTGAGCTAACCGGCCCATGAAACTTACTTTGGAAATTTTATGTATTTATTCAAACATATCATCATGAACAATTGTCCTTTTCACAAGTCTAACTTCATTTGACGGATTTTCCAGTTGACAAGGTAAAAAGCGTGGAAATCGTGCAAAAAGACTAAAAGTTTAAACCTACCACTTCTTTTTACATTTCCTGACGTTAAGAGTATCTTTTGACGAACTTCTGTTATCTCGGACATAGCCGAAAAGCTTTAATACTATAGACTATCAAAAATTCAGTGGCCAATGTGGGGATCGAACCCACGACATTCGCGTTATTAGCACGACGCTCTAACCAACTGAGCTAACCGGCCGTTGGAAACATTTTGGGAAATTTTATGTACTTATATATGGGTATCCTATTCTTACAGAATTACATATATAGAAAGGATATCTAAACTTTAAGATATGTTCAAATCCTTTGTACTTTGAATCTTAATGCGTTTTCTTGTCTAAAATAGTGTTGGATTTTGTGCTATTCTCATTGTGAGTCCATTTCATGGAAATTGTAAACATCACTGAACTTTTAATTTATTCTTATATTCTCATGTTGAGAATTAATATACTAGTTTAGTGGGCTTTCTTCAATCAGCGACAAAAACTAGAAAAATATATGGCCAATGTGGGGATCGAACCCACGACATTCGCGTTATTAGCACGACGCTCTAACCAACTGAGCTAACCGGCCCATGAAACTTACTTTGGAAATTTTATGTATTTATTCAAACATATCATCATGAACAATTGTCCTTTTCACAAGTCTAACTTCATTTGACGGATTTTCCAGTTGACAAGGTAAAAAGCGTGGAAATCGTGCAAAAAGACTAAAAGTTTAAACCTACCACTTCTTTTTACATTTCCTGACGTTAAGAGTATCTTTTGACGAACTTCTGTTATCTCGGACATAGCCGAAAAGCTTTAATACTATAGACTATCAAAAATTCAGTGGCCAATGTGGGGATCGAACCCACGACATTCGCGTTATTAGCACGACGCTCTAACCAACTGAGCTAACCGGCCGTTGGAAACATTTTGGGAAATTTTATGTACTTATATATGGGTATCCTATTCTTACAGAATTACATATATAGAAAGGATATCTAAACTTTAAGATATGTTCAAATCCTTTGTACTTTGAACCTTAATGCGTTTTCTTGTCTAAAATAGTGTTGGATTTTGTGCTATTCTCATTGTGAGTCCATTTCATGGAAATTGTAAACATCACTGAACTTTTAATTTATTCTTATATTCTCATGTTGAGAATTAATATACTAGTTTAGTGGGCTTTCTTCAATCAGCGACAAAAACTAGAAAAATATATGGCCAATGTGGGGATCGAACCCACGACATTCGCGTTATTAGCACGACGCTCTAACCAACTGAGCTAACCGGCCCATGAAACTTACTTTGGAAATTTTATGTATTTATTCAAACATATCATCATGAACAATTGTCCTTTTCACAAGTCTAACTTCATTTGACGGATTTTCCAGTTGACAAGGTAAAAAGCGTGGAAATCGTGCAAAAAGACTAAAAGTTTAAACCTACCACTTCTTTTTACATTTCCTGACGTTAAGAGTATCTTTTGACGAACTTCTGTTATCTCGGACATAGCCGAAAAGCTTTAATACTATAGACTATCAAAAATTCAGTGGCCAATGTGGGGATCGAACCCACGACATTCGCGTTATTAGCACGACGCTCTAACCAACTGAGCTAACCGGCCGTTGGAAACATTTTGGGAAATTTTATGTACTTATATATGGGTATCCTATTCTTACAGAATTACATATATAGAAAGGATATCTAAACTTTAAGATATGTTCAAATCCTTTGTACTTTGAATCTTAATGCGTTTTCTTGTCTAAAATAGTGTTGGATTTTGTGCTATTCTCATTGTGAGTCCATTTCATGGAAATTGTAAACATCACTGAACTTTTAATTTATTCTTATATTCTCATGTTGAGAATTAATATACTAGTTTAGTGGGCTTTCTTCAATCAGCGACAAAAACTAGAAAAATATATGGCCAATGTGGGGATCGAACCCACGACATTCGCGTTATTAGCACGACGCTCTAACCAACTGAGCTAACCGGCCCATGAAACTTACTTTGGAAATTTTATGTATTTATTCAAACATATCATCATGAACAATTGTCCTTTTCACAAGTCTAACTTCATTTGACGGATTTTCCAGTTGACAAGGTAAAAAGCGTGGAAATCGTGCAAAAAGACTAAAAGTTTAAACCTACCACTTCTTTTTACATTTCCTGACGTTAAGAGTATCTTTTGACGAACTTCTGTTATCTCGGACATAGCCGAAAAGCTTTAATACTATAGACTATCAAAAATTCAGTGGCCAATGTGGGGATCGAACCCACGACATTCGCGTTATTAGCACGACGCTCTAACCAACTGAGCTAACCGGCCGTTGGAAACATTTTGGGAAATTTTATGTACTTATATATGGGTATCCTATTCTTACAGAATTACATATATAGAAAGGATATCTAAACTTTAAGATATGTTCAAATCCTTTGTACTTTGAACCTTAATGCGTTTTCTTGTCTAAAATAGTGTTGGATTTTGTGCTATTCTCATTGTGAGTCCATTTCATGGAAATTGTAAACATCACTGAACTTTTAATTTATTCTTATATTCTCATGTTGAGAATTAATATACTAGTTTAGTGGGCTTTCTTCAATCAGCGACAAAAACTAGAAAAATATATGGCCAATGTGGGGATCGAACCCACGACATTCGCGTTATTAGCACGACGCTCTAACCAACTGAGCTAACCGGCCCATGAAACTTACTTTGGAAATTTTATGTATTTATTCAAACATATCATCATGAACAATTGTCCTTTTCACAAGTCTAACTTCATTTGACGGATTTTCCAGTTGACAAGGTAAAAAGCGTGGAAATCGTGCAAAAAGACTAAAAGTTTAAACCTACCACTTCTTTTTACATTTCCTGACGTTAAGAGTATCTTTTGACGAACTTCTGTTATCTCGGACATAGCCGAAAAGCTTTAATACTATAGACTATCAAAAATTCAGTGGCCAATGTGGGGATCGAACCCACGACATTCGCGTTATTAGCACGACGCTCTAACCAACTGAGCTAACCGGCCGTTGGAAACATTTTGGGAAATTTTATGTACTTATATATGGGTATCCTATTCTTACAGAATTACATATATAGAAAGGATATCTAAACTTTAAGATATGTTCAAATCCTTTGTACTTTGAATCTTAATGCGTTTTCTTGTCTAAAATAGTGTTGGATTTTGTGCTATTCTCATTGTGAGTCCATTTCATGGAAATTGTAAACATCACTGAACTTTTAATTTATTCTTATATTCTCATGTTGAGAATTAATATACTAGTTTAGTGGGCTTTCTTCAATCAGCGACAAAAACTAGAAAAATATATGGCCAATGTGGGGATCGAACCCACGACATTCGCGTTATTAGCACGACGCTCTAACCAACTGAGCTAACCGGCCCATGAAACTTACTTTGGAAATTTTATGTATTTATTCAAACATATCATCATGAACAATTGTCCTTTTCACAAGTCTAACTTCATTTGACGGATTTTCCAGTTGACAAGGTAAAAAGCGTGGAAATCGTGCAAAAAGACTAAAAGTTTAAACCTACCACTTCTTTTTACATTTCCTGACGTTAAGAGTATCTTTTGACGAACTTCTGTTATCTCGGACATAGCCGAAAAGCTTTAATACTATAGACTATCAAAAATTCAGTGGCCAATGTGGGGATCGAACCCACGACATTCGCGTTATTAGCACGACGCTCTAACCAACTGAGCTAACCGGCCGTTGGAAACATTTTGGGAAATTTTATGTACTTATATATGGGTATCCTATTCTTACAGAATTACATATATAGAAAGGATATCTAAACTTTAAGATATGTTCAAATCCTTTGTACTTTGAACCTTAATGCGTTTTCTTGTCTAAAATAGTGTTGGATTTTGTGCTATTCTCATTGTGAGTCCATTTCATGGAAATTGTAAACATCACTGAACTTTTAATTTATTCTTATATTCTCATGTTGAGAATTAATATACTAGTTTAGTGGGCTTTCTTCAATCAGCGACAAAAACTAGAAAAATATATGGCCAATGTGGGGATCGAACCCACGACATTCGCGTTATTAGCACGACGCTCTAACCAACTGAGCTAACCGGCCCATGAAACTTACTTTGGAAATTTTATGTATTTATTCAAACATATCATCATGAACAATTGTCCTTTTCACAAGTCTAACTTCATTTGACGGATTTTCCAGTTGACAAGGTAAAAAGCGTGGAAATCGTGCAAAAAGACTAAAAGTTTAAACCTACCACTTCTTTTTACATTTCCTGACGTTAAGAGTATCTTTTGACGAACTTCTGTTATCTCGGACATAGCCGAAAAGCTTTAATACTATAGACTATCAAAAATTCAGTGGCCAATGTGGGGATCGAACCCACGACATTCGCGTTATTAGCACGACGCTCTAACCAACTGAGCTAACCGGCCGTTGGAAACATTTTGGGAAATTTTATGTACTTATATATGGGTATCCTATTCTTACAGAATTACATATATAGAAAGGATATCTAAACTTTAAGATATGTTCAAATCCTTTGTACTTTGAATCTTAATGCGTTTTCTTGTCTAAAATAGTGTTGGATTTTGTGCTATTCTCATTGTGAGTCCATTTCATGGAAATTGTAAACATCACTGAACTTTTAATTTATTCTTATATTCTCATGTTGAGAATTAATATACTAGTTTAGTGGGCTTTCTTCAATCAGCGACAAAAACTAGAAAAATATATGGCCAATGTGGGGATCGAACCCACGACATTCGCGTTATTAGCACGACGCTCTAACCAACTGAGCTAACCGGCCCATGAAACTTACTTTGGAAATTTTATGTATTTATTCAAACATATCATCATGAACAATTGTCCTTTTCACAAGTCTAACTTCATTTGACGGATTTTCCAGTTGACAAGGTAAAAAGCGTGGAAATCGTGCAAAAAGACTAAAAGTTTAAACCTACCACTTCTTTTTACATTTCCTGACGTTAAGAGTATCTTTTGACGAACTTCTGTTATCTCGGACATAGCCGAAAAGCTTTAATACTATAGACTATCAAAAATTCAGTGGCCAATGTGGGGATCGAACCCACGACATTCGCGTTATTAGCACGACGCTCTAACCAACTGAGCTAACCGGCCGTTGGAAACATTTTGGGAAATTTTATGTACTTATATATGGGTATCCTATTCTTACAGAATTACATATATAGAAAGGATATCTAAACTTTAAGATATGTTCAAATCCTTTGTACTTTGAACCTTAATGCGTTTTCTTGTCTAAAATAGTGTTGGATTTTGTGCTATTCTCATTGTGAGTCCATTTCATGGAAATTGTAAACATCACTGAACTTTTAATTTATTCTTATATTCTCATGTTGAAGGAATTAATATACTAGTTTAGTGGGCTTTCTTCAATCAGCGACAAAAACTAGAAAAATATATGGCCAATGTGGGGATCGAACCCACGACATTCGCGTTATTAGCACGACGCTCTAACCAACTGAGCTAACCGGCCCATGAAACTTACTTTGGAAATTTTATGTATTTATTCAAACATATCATCATGAACAATTGTCCTTTTCACAAGTCTAACTTCATTTGACGGATTTTCCAGTTGACAAGGTAAAAAGCGTGGAAATCGTGCAAAAAGACTAAAAGTTTAAACCTACCACTTCTTTTTACATTTCCTGACGTTAAGAGTATCTTTTGACGAACTTCTGTTATCTCGGACATAGCCGAAAAGCTTTAATACTATAGACTATCAAAAATTCAGTGGCCAATGTGGGGATCGAACCCACGACATTCGCGTTATTAGCACGACGCTCTAACCAACTGAGCTAACCGGCCGTTGGAAACATTTTGGGAAATTTTATGTACTTATATATGGGTATCCTATTCTTACAGAATTACATATATAGAAAGGATATCTAAACTTTAAGATATGTTCAAATCCTTTGTACTTTGAACCTTAATGCGTTTTCTTGTCTAAAATAGTGTTGGATTTTGTGCTATTCTCATTGTGAGTCCATTTCATGGAAATTGTAAACATCACTGAACTTTTAATTTATTCTTATATTCTCATGTTGAGAATTAATATACTAGTTTAGTGGGCTTTCTTCAATCAGCGACAAAAACTAGAAAAATATATGGCCAATGTGGGGATCGAACCCACGACATTCGCGTTATTAGCACGACGCTCTAACCAACTGAGCTAACCGGCCCATGAAACTTACTTTGGAAATTTTATGTATTTATTCAAACATATCATCATGAACAATTGTCCTTTTCACAAGTCTAACTTCATTTGACGGATTTTCCAGTTGACAAGGTAAAAAGCGTGGAAATCGTGCAAAAAGACTAAAAGTTTAAACCTACCACTTCTTTTTACATTTCCTGACGTTAAGAGTATCTTTTGACGAACTTCTGTTATCTCGGACATAGCCGAAAAGCTTTAATACTATAGACTATCAAAAATTCAGTGGCCAATGTGGGGATCGAACCCACGACATTCGCGTTATTAGCACGACGCTCTAACCAACTGAGCTAACCGGCCGTTGGAAACATTTTGGGAAATTTTATGTACTTATATATGGGTATCCTATTCTTACAGAATTACATATATAGAAAGGATATCTAACTTTAAGATATGTTCAAATCCTTTGTACTTTGAATCTTAATGCGTTTTCTTGTCTAAAATAGTGTTGGATTTTGTGCTATTCTCATTGTGAGTCCATTTCATGGAAATTGTAAACATCACTGAACTTTTAATTTATTCTTATATTCTCATGTTGAGAATTAATATACTAGTTTAGTGGGCTTTCTTCAATCAGCGACAAAAACTAGAAAAATATATGGCCAATGTGGGGATCGAACCCACGACATTCGCGTTATTAGCACGACGCTCTAACCAACTGAGCTAACCGGCCCATGAAACTTACTTTGGAAATTTTATGTATTTATTCAAACATATCATCATGAACAATTGTCCTTTTCACAAGTCTAACTTCATTTGACGGATTTTCCAGTTGACAAGGTAAAAAGCGTGGAAATCGTGCAAAAAGACTAAAAGTTTAAACCTACCACTTCTTTTTACATTTCCTGACGTTAAGAGTATCTTTTGACGAACTTCTGTTATCTCGGACATAGCCGAAAAGCTTTAATACTATAGACTATCAAAAATTCAGTGGCCAATGTGGGGATCGAACCCACGACATTCGCGTTATTAGCACGACGCTCTAACCAACTGAGCTAACCGGCCGTTGGAAACATTTTGGGAAATTTTATGTACTTATATATGGGTATCCTATTCTTACAGAATTACATATATAGAAAGGATATCTAAACTTTAAGATATGTTCAAATCCTTTGTACTTTGAACCTTAATGCGTTTTCTTGTCTAAAATAGTGTTGGATTTTGTGCTATTCTCATTGTGAGTCCATTTCATGGAAATTGTAAACATCA